>NC_056744.1:986257157-986362157 GCF_019279795.1 Protopterus annectens
GTGTCCCGGGCTGTGTCTTACATGAACTCCAAGAAGAGCTAAACCCAAACATAAAACTACTGTTCAATCTTAGCCTTACTACAGGATATGTACCCAAAGAGTGGCGTACAGCAACAGTGGTCCCTCTCCACAAAGGTGGTGCCTCAACGGATCCTGGAAACTATCGCCCCATAAGCCTGACTAGCTTGGTCTGCAAAGCTATGGAAAGGATCATCATGGACCTCATAAATAAAGATATTGGGGACGTACCAACACTGGATCCTACCCAGTTTGGCTTTGTTAAGGGCAGATCCTGCCTCTTAAACCTGGTCGATTTCTTTGAAACAGTCACCAAGGCCATTGACGAGGGGAAGGTGGTCCACACAGCCTACCTGGACCTCGCAAAAGCCTTCAATACAATACCCCACTCGGGCATTATAGATAAGCTCACCAGCTTAAATATAAACCCCTATGTCACTAGATGGGTTGCAAACTGGCTCAAGGACAGAATCCACATGGTTAGAATTGCTAGAGCCATGTCAGACTCCAAACCAGTTACAAGTGGCGTCCCACAAGGCTCAGTCCTGGGACCTCTCTTGTTCGGTATATATTTTTCGGCGGTACAGGCCAACACGGAATGACTGTGGCTGACCAAGTTCGCAGATGACTGCAAACTGGGCACCATAATCAACTCTCCAGCTGACACAAGCATCCTCCAAAAGGGCCTCACAGAAACAGACAACTGGTGCCAGAGCCATGGCCTCAAGCTAAACGCCAAAAAGTGTATAGTCATCCCCTCTGGCAAAAACAAAGTGCCCACAAATTACCACATAGGTGGTAATCCATTAAGTACAGAAGAAGTCATTAGGGACCTGCGGACCCAAGTTGATAGCAATCTCTCATTTGACAACCACGTGGCCAAAGTGGTTAGAAAAACATTTTATATAGCTCACCTAATCATGAAGGGATTCACATCTAGATCAGGGGAGGTCATCGTGCCTCTTTACTCATCCCTCATCAGGCCCATAATTGAGTACAATGCCCCTTTTGGGATGTACCTTACCAGACACCTGCAGAAACTGGAAAGACCCCAAAAGTACCTCACCAAGAGGATCAAAGGGCTCAAACAGATGCCATATGCTGCCCGGTTAAAGAAACTCCAGCTCTACTCAGTGGCATACCGCCTGCTCAGAGGCGATCTGTGCCTGACATATAAAGCCATGTGCAACCCGGAATTAATGGACATGCTGCACCTCAGAAAATCCAAATCCCATCGAGCTATGCGCTCGAGAGACTTGAACCTCAGCACTGAAATAAATAGGACATGCTGGAGGGACAAATTCATAACCCAGAGGCTCCCTTCACTCTGGAATAAAATCCCGGTCCAGGTTAGGCAGAGTCCCACATTGACTCTCTTCAAGAAGAATCTTGATGAGTGGATGGGAGATCATAGGTTTACCCCGGCTATCACTTCTGTGTCACTGTTAGACAGAGGCACAGTATACTAACCTCAAAAAAAGGCATAGCAAAATTAATTTAAAATGGGTGGCGAAAGCCAAACACACTCTGGCTAGGCTTATAAATGCCCTAGGGCAGATAGCCTAGTATGAACCTATGAATCTATGAAACTATGTATTTATCTATTATATACATACACAGAGAGTTATGCTTGACTAAACAGTTGATCAAAGAACTCCCAGGGTTGGGGTGTCTTCCTGGACTAAGTATATATCATCTATATACCATATATGGTACACAGTTCAGCTATATCATTGCTTCCTGCGTACTGACATTCCTTAGAGCATCTACTTAGTAAGTACAGACACTGTTGCCAATGTTAATATATATGACTCCATTTATAGTGTATTTAAATATATTAAGACCCTCACATGTTGATACTCTGTTGCAGTTATACTGGATACTTGCTGGATTCCAGGATTATGATGCCTATGCGGACTCCATATAGAGTGTGGTTGAATTCTAGTATAACACTGCAGATGCATAGACTCACAATATCATGCAGTGTGGGGTTGGCTCTTCAAAACGTCACTTCTGCTGCCTTGCTATTTCTGGGGACTTCCAGTATAACTCATCCACAGCCTATAGAATGTTCCTAGTATGTTAGATTTTAATAATATGCTAGTGAGGAAAAAGGCAGAGCAACCCTAGCTAGACCATTCAGAGAAATTACCAGTATGGAAGATGCCTCAACACCATCATTTGATGAGAATGTGTTGGAACATCCACATCCAGTAGACACACAACCACTCCTCAAACAGTATTAGGTGCAGAACCTGGAGGTGCAGGTGAGTCAGCATGTCAGCCAGACCTGTGGGCTCTGATGAACAGATTGTGGTAGTGTGGTGTCACACAGAGCCAATATAATATAAGACTTGTCAATATCAGCGTATGCTAGCCAGTGCATGATCAACCCACACTGTGCATTCCCATCTGTATCACACAGGATGGAGGGTGGAGTTGGTCACAGTCATCATTATATGCACAGGTGGCTTGGGACACAATAAAACATGGCTACTTATACACACAGTGTATGTTGGAGGAGCATGTCATTAGAAGTGGAGATGGAGTCTCAAGGTGATGGAGACTCTGTGTATGGGATAATTTCCTCTTGCAAAAGCACTGGAGTGCCACAACATGACTGATACTTTGCCATCTCTACTAGTTTGTTGCAGTATGACTTGGGGCTACCTGGTAATGAAGGCATATGACTGAGGGGCCATGACCTTGATGGAGTCTGCTTGTGAGGTATCTTGCCAATGGTGTCTAGGTGTCATGATCACCACGAATGAGGGGTGGCAGAGTACTGTATACTTCCACATGTAAGTAAGGACTGTCTATTTTGCGATGACCCCAAAATGGCCATCCGTATGTACCCTTTGCTGACCATACGTTACACTACCAATATGGCAGTTGCTGTGACAGTGGCAATCCTTAACAAGAAGATGATGATAGAAGAGGTATGTGTGACAACAGACCTCATAAGATCAATCAGTACTATGTCATGGGTTTCATGTTCTTGCTGATATCATGAAATACAACAGTTAGCTCCATGCTGTACTGAGATTCAACGGATTACGCCTAAATAATAACGCTGCACATGTGCTGATTGGTCCTGAGTACTGCCCATTTACCATGGCTCAGCTCTGGTTAGTGATGGTAATGGGTATCTGTCTGAGCAGCCACAGTGCTGGTTATAATCACAATAGATGCAATGCACTCATTTGCTGCTAGAGCTGCAGGAGGAACATTTTTAGTACTTAGAGTCATGCAGGGCTTTCCCCACTGGGGAATGTGAGAGTTCTGACAGTAATGGTTCAGGTTCATCTGTCTCAAGGTGATACCTTCATCCAGTATTGTGAGTAGATGTCTACTAAGGATAGATACAAACAGTGCCACTATCTTATCAGGCTGTGACTCAGGTGTGTCTCCTCTTCATCAACCCCTGTATGGGTGACAACATCATCTTGGTGTCCTGCCCCAGCCTTAGCAGTTGTCACCATAGTAGTGCTCTACCCTATTGAATACAGAACAGCAGATACACTGGACAGACCATGAGTACCTCAGCTAAAACTGTGTCCCCATAGAATTCACACCGAGGACATCCATGCAACATATACCATACAATTGTAAACTAACTCTCTTGACATGGCTGGATACCCAAGACTCCTATAAAAAGCATAGACAGTTTATGTGATGGTCAGCCTATAGTCCCTGTTTGCAATGCTGCTATACAAAAAGCTGAATGTGGAGTTAACCTGATTCATTATCTACCAAGATACAGGTGGTGGTCCATCTTGATACTAGTGTCCACCCCTCTGGGGCTTATCCCAGAACCATTATCTTCCTGCATGATACTCCTGGATAGTCCGTTCCTTTTAGCCAACCTCTCAGCTGCTGTAGAACATATTTTTCTCTTGGCATGATGTAACACGTTAGCAGCATGCTTATGAAACTGGTGTAACATGAAATGATGGTCCTCCACCACATTTATTGTCTTCTCATGATACTGTCAGCAGTTACGTCTATAACAGTGTTGATTTCTGAATTTACAAGCACATATTAGTAAGACATAAATGCAGGTGAATGCACAAAGAAAATATTTATTGGAAGGAGTGCTATTTTAGCTTTCATAACTATCTATCTTACTTTTCTCATCAAATCTTCAAAATCTAAATAAGATCTCCGACTAGTTTGATAAGAAAATTAAAAGTGAAAGAACTTAGAATGCAACACATTATCAATAAACAATGATGTGATCACCATTTCTAAGATATATCCAAAATGCTTGCAGAAAAAATGTTACATACATTTCATGATAAGTAAAGGATATGTCAGAGTGATACAGAGACAAGACAAGATACCTCTTATATAACTAGAAATATAATAACTGATGCCACAGATAAAATTAAAAACTCAAATGCCATGGGAACAGACAGCAGACTGAATGGTGTCCTACAGACACTCTAGGAAAACCTAACTAAATACCTGTTAGTTAAGCTAAACAAAATGATAATGAGTGGATGCTTCTATGACCTATGGCAGCAAGCTGCAGTCGGACCATTTCACACTTGGCAGGGTGAGGGTCACATCAGGCCCAAGTGTTTTTAGCATTATCAACCTGACTTATATTTGATGTAAAGGGAGAGTCATAATGGAGCTTTCCCAAAATGACTTAGCAGACATATTTCTGTTAAATGTGTAATAGTCTGCATTTGTTGAGGGTAGATTTTGGACTCCCTAATGAAATGACAGCACTTGTAATGCAGAGTGACAACAGACTGGAAAAAAAAATGTAAATCCAGGAAAACACCAAATCTCAAACATAGCACTTCTCCTTTAAACCTCCAATGTGTGGAGGAATCCTCCCCACCCCCAAACTTATACATACCAACTCCAAGATCCGGCCATCTCTGACTTGGTATATGTAAATCCGTTTTTTTTTTTCATTTCGTCTCTGTATTTATGGACTCAGTTTAGTGGGTCCCAACATTTCAAATGGTTATCCTAGATTTTGCATTATGAATTCCATTCCATTCTTTGATGAGACACAACATGATGAAGAGTTGAGAGTGTACACTACTTACTTGGCTGTGCTACAGCATTCAACACTGCATCACATAACAAAATAGCTGAGAAATTAAGCACATTAAATGTCATTCTTTATGTAACGCATTTGGTAAAACACTGACTAAGCATCACAATACAATCTGAGGTTGTTGTTACCTCTCTAGCCTGACGGGTTACAAGTGGATACTGACGGCCCTTCTTTTTGAACTCTTGTTCAGATGTTCAGATACTAAAATGGGATGTAGGCCAAGGATAATCAGGTATACTCAAGATTCCTAACTGGGTATGATACATACTTTAATAAAAATAACTAGTGAGTAACAATGACCTTTAATGTCAGTAGCTGCATCTGAGGTTTAGCAAAATGGAATAAAGAAATACTAAAAAACTAGGAACAATTATAGGCAATTTAATCTCTGAACAATGTGTATCTACCAAAAACATATTCTGTAGCTCATTTAACTCTAAATGGCATGAATTGTCTCTGCAGGGAGGTCACTGTACGCCCCTGTTCATCAACTATTCAACCCATTATTGAATCATTGTACTACTCTGTACCTCAAGTATTCAGTCAATTATTGAGTGCTATGTTTTATAGCTTTCAAATAAACCACCTAAAAAGAAAAAAAAATTGAAAAAGTACAAGGATTCCTTACTAGAAAGGTCATAGGGGCCAATATTCATTGTCATGTTTCATGCTGCATAACACACTATTGTGCTGCAACTGAAGATGCAAAGCTTAGTAGGGATTCATAGAACCATCTAGCACTAAAAAGACAACAACTAAAGAGGTGCCGGACTAAGGCTGTGCAAACAACTGTATAATGCATGCAAACAACAGATGCAGCTTAATATGTAATGAGATGCAAATGAGGGTCTGTGAAATCGGGTCATGATTCATAATTGTCAGGATCAAAGGTGCATAAGTTGTATCTGAGTATGAAGGTGAAAAGTATGCAAACATTTATGAAGTTGGTAAATATACCTGAAGTAGCAGCAGTTGTGCTGCAGGACTATTTAATGTGTATAAATGCAGCAAGCCTCTATCAAGATGTGTAAAGTGGCCACAACCAGCATGATCAGAAGTGGTACACGCTGAGGATAATATACCATCAGGCAATTAACCAACATTTGTTGGACTGATTCTATGTTGCTAGATATATTGTATGGGCAGTGCTTGATATGTGTGGGCTACAAACTAGATCTGGAGGTATGAGTAGACTTCCTATATCAGTAGACATTAAAGTATGTGTAGCTGGTACTATTCTAGCTACTGAGACTTTTCAGAAACAAACAGGGAACACCTTGAGTATATCACAGGTATCATCCCAACTTTTTGCTACATTAGGTGGGTACACCTGTTTCCATAACACTACGGGGAGACAGCTTCTACCATGTGTGACTTCTGGAAGCTCTACAGTACACATATGTGGCAATAAGACACAACCTGCTGTCCAGGAACAGCAGTATGTCAATAGGAAGGGCTGCTGTTCCATGAGCTGTCAGATAGTGTGCAATTCACAAGTGCTGATAACTAATATGTCTACCCAGCATCCTGGTGTATCCACTATTAGTCACCTGTATCATCACTTTCTGTTTAGTGGACTTCTATGAGGCTACCTAGAAGGTAAATGCAAGGATATTTGTAGCCCCCATATATCTCCAGCCACAAGCTATATTTGCCTATGTCACACCCCCCAGTATACCCACACAGTATTTTAGGTGGCATAGGATACCCACTGGAGCCCTGTTTGATGGCACCCATAAGAAATCCACACAATATGGCTGAAATGCAATACAGAACCACTGATGCACAATATGAAGGAGCTTGATCTGCTGAGAGCTTGGTTCCACTGCTTAGAGATGTTCTGCGACATTGTAGTACACCCCTGCCACTGCCTGTAAGCTATTGTAAAATGCTGCATGCCACATAACATGATTATGAGGAAGCAGACAGCCCATTCCACAGTCCCAGGGACCTGTGAACCCATAACAGAAGGCTCTGCCTCAGCCATCATAAATATATTCTCCAGCAGTGATGACAGTGATGCTGAGAGAGAGCACCCAGCACCTCTCCTCCCCAGACAGATTTGTGCACAGTATATGGCAGCACATTCAAAGCAGCAAAATCTAGTCCACATGTATGGGCCTTGACAATTACAACGTAGCACTGTGGTATCATGGAGCTTAGTATCAGTGACTCAATGGGTATCTCACTCACACTTGGTGCTGGAAGATATGAAGGCTGTGGGTTTTCTTCTCACACCAGGTACTTGGATTAATTTCCAATACTGACATGGCAGTGCAGAATAAGGGTGGTGTTGAACTCACCTCTGAGTGTGCTGTCCTTTGGATGAGTTGTTTAACTGAGGTCTCACTTGAATTTGTTGTTGGTGGCTCTGCTGGATGTAAAGTATCCCATAGCACTTACTGGAAAGAGAGCAGAGGAAGTTCCCTAATGACCTGGTCAAATTTCCTCTTGTCAGTATAAATTGCCACCTTGGTTTTCCCCTGAAAAGAGGACACTGACCTATTGGGACTAACCTAGTCAACAACAAGTGATTAAATAAAGTACAGAACACATTTATTTATACATGTAAGTATTTGATTTTTGTTTAGTGGGAAAGTCTGATTTGGCCATGCAAGACCCCTATTCAGCATAGGCCCGGGGAGAAAATCTTCAAAAAGCATATTACTTCAGAACATGTATAGCTTTTCCAAGTAGCAGTTATGTGCTTGATGTGACATCTGGACAGAGGAAGGAGGACAAGGAGACCTGGTGGCGGAATGAGGAAGTACAGGAGAGTATACAGAGAAAGAGGTTGGTGAAAAAGAAGTGGGATTGTCAGAGAGATGAAGAAAGTAGACAGGAGTATAAGGAGATGAGGTGCATGGCAAAGAGAGAGGTGGCAAAGGCTAAGGATAAGGCATATGAAGAGTTGTATGAAAGGATGGGCATGAAGGAGGGAGAAAAGGACCTGTACCAATTGGCTAGACAGAGGGACCGAGCTAGTAAAGATGTGCAACAAGTAAGGGTGATAAAGGATAATAAGGGAAACATACTCACAAGCGAGGAGAGTGTGTTGAGGAGATGGAAAGAGTACTTTGAGGGGTTGATGAATGAAGAAAATGAGAGAGAGAGAGAGAGAGAGAGAGAGACAAGGTTGGATGATGTGGGGATAGTGAATCAGGAAGTGCAACGGATTAGCAAGGAGGAAGTAAGAATAGCAATGGAGAGGATGAAGAATGGAAAGGCTGTTGGTCCAGATGACATACCTGTGGAAGCTTGGAGGTGTTTAGGAGAAATGGCAGTGGAATTTTTAACCAGATTATTTAATGAAATCTTGGAAAGTGAGAAAATGCCTAAGGAGTGGAGAAAAAGGGTTTTGGTACCGATTTTTAAGAATAAGGGTGATGTGCAGAGCTGTAGTAACTACAGAGGGATAAAATTGATCATTCACAGCATGAAATTATGGGAAAGAGTAGTAGAAGCTTGGTTAAGAAGGGAGGTGATGATTAGTGATCAGCAGTATAGTTTCATGCCAGGAAAGAGCACTACAGATGGGATGTTTGCTCCGAGAGTGTTGATGGAGAAGTACAGAGAAGGTCAGAAGGAGTTGCATTGCGTCTTTGTGGACTTAGAGAAAGCATATAACAGGGTGCCTAGGGAGGAGTTGTGGTACTGTATGAGGAAGTTGGGAGTGGCAGAGAAGTATGCAAGAATGGTACAGGATATGTACAAGGGTAGTGTGACAGCGGTGAGATCTGCAGTGGGAGTGACAGGTGCGTTTAAGGTGGAGGTGGGATTACATCAAGGATCAGCTCTGAGCCCTTTCTTATTTGCAGTGGTGATGGACAGGTTGACAGACGAGATCAGACAGGAATCCCCATGGACTATGATGTTTGCAGATGACATTGTGATATGTACTGAGAGTAGGGAACAGGTTGAGGAGACCCTGGAGAGGTGGAGATATACTCTAGAGAGGAGAGGAATGAAGGTCAGCAGGACTAAGAATATATGTGTGTGAAAGAGAGGGAGGATACAGGAATGGTGAGGATGCAGGGAGTAGAGTTGGCGAAGGTGGATGAGTTTAAATACTTGGGATCAACAGTTCAGAGTAATGGCGAGTGTGGAAGAGAGGTGAAGAAGAGAGTACAGGCAGGATGGAGTGGGTGGAGAAGAGTGTCAGAGGTGATTTGTGACAGAAGAGTGCCAGTAAGAGTGAAAGGGAAGGTCTACAAGAGGGTAGTGAGACCAGCTATTTTATATGGGTTGGAGACAGTGGCATTGACAATAAGGCAGGAGTCAGAGCTGGATGTGGCAGAGTTAAAGATGTTAAGATTTGCACTGGGTGTGACAAGGGTAGACAGGATTAGGAATAAGTATATTAGAGGGTCAGCCCAGGTTGGATGGTTTGGAGACAAAGCCAGAGAGGCGAGATTGCATTGGTTTGGACATATGCTGAGGAGGGATGCTGGGTATATTGGGAAAAGGATGCTAAGGATGAAGCTGCCAGGTAAGAGGAAAAGAGGAAGGCCTAAGATAGGGTTTATGGATGTGGTGAGAGAGAACATGCAGGTGGTTGGTTTGACAGAGCAAGATGCAGAGGACAGGAAGAAATGGAAACAGTTCATCTGCTGTGGCGACCTCTAATGGGAACAGCTGAAAGAAAAAGAAGAAAAAGAAGTTATGTAACAATAACAACATATCTAGATGAACGCATACTCAATATTTAAAATTGTGGAAATACATAAACAGTGCATACAATTCTGTTAACAAACAGTATTTTCAATTCTGATAATAAAGTAGCATTGAGTTACAACACAAAAACTCAACCGAGACTTAGTTTAAATAAGAAAACATGGCAATAGAAATAATCTTTAAAAACTGGCAATATAGAAACATCATCACTAGAGATTTTTTGAACCACATATAGTATCATATGCATTTCATTATTTGGGAGCTACTAACAGGAGTTACAGAATAGACAACCTATTTGAATGGTAGACCATTCTTGATTATGTCTAGAGTAAGTGGAACGTTTCTGGTGTTGGCTGAATTTGTGTATTAGTCAGAAGGGGAGGAGCAGTGATATAGCCAGGTATTGATTAATAAAGTTCTTAGTTAGGCTTTGAACTTGGTGGCATTCCAGCTGCCTGGGTGGAGACAGAAAACTGTTCCAGAGTCTGGCTGGCAACAACTGAAATATAGAACATTACCACAAGCACTTTGTGATTTTAGCATGCAGGCAAGGAGCTGATCTTTGGACTGGAGACATCTGGAGGAAGTGTACCACTGGAGGAGCAATCTTTTGGTTGGGCATTTGTCTGAAGAATAGAGAATTTTGTTGACAATTTTTAGCTGGTTGAATTTAAGTAAGTTTGGGGTTTCCATCCAACGTAATTTTCAAATTGTTATGCAATGGTGGGATCAATTGGGGATATTTGGTGCAAACTTTGCTATTTTGTTACAGCATTGTTCAATCAAGCGTGGTAAATGGAACTGAGTGCAAGTTTATGAAGATGGAGGAAGAATACAGAAGACTTGATAGCAAGTAGGATGATGCTGTAGGTATATGGGCTTGTACAGTAATAGTGGGTCTTACTTAATACAGGATTCTTATTTTTTGTTGTTTTTGTAGCATACTGGATGTGAGTGTTGAATATGAAACATTCATGTATAATGACTCCAAGCAGTTTGGAACTGGTCAATAACTCTGGGTGTTCTGCAAGGAAGCACCAATAAAGGAGCCTTTAGAGTTATAAAGTGACTTAAGAATGAAAAATATTGATTTTTTTTTTTGGGGGGGGTATTAATTAGTAGTTAATATTTGTCTAGACAAGTTTCACTAGAGGTATAGGGCTGTTGTGTTTTGGCTTGTAGTTCAGACATAGTATACAAAGAATTTATCTACATATTAAATAAGGGTTGCCTGGCCTGATGAGGAGTTTGATGCTATCTATGAGATACTGTTGAAGTTGTGCATGAATATGTAAGCAGGCATGTATGTATGTATGTATGTATGTATTATTTAGTTGTCTATGTTGACTGGGAAAGTCCAGTTTGGGGAAAGTCTCATTTTCAGCAAACAACAGAGGAGAAAAGCTAAAGGAGATACATTTAAGTTACACATGACGGAACAAATAATTTACAAAGATAGATTATATAGCTATTTCTTAAGACATCTATCTACAATCAGGTAATTGTTCTGTAATAAGTGTACACCAAACCTCTAGACCGACAAAGGAACCAACAACAGCAAAAGCAAGTGAAGAAGGAAAAAAGGCAAGTTGGTTCCAGCATAGCACACCTTTAATAACACGGAAAAACATGTATACATGTGATACATGTACAATTTTTATATATGTTTTATATATATATATATATATATATATATATATATAATATATGTAATAAGTTTTAGATGCTATGTATTTTTATAATAGCATTGTAATTGGGAGTTTCCATTTTTATACATTTTTTACAAGATTTCGCACACATTTTATATTTATGACTGTTTTCCTACATGGTATGAATGGGTTAATTCTGCTTGTTAACCTACATTCCCTAATGGCTGTTCAGTGCTTAAATAGCCTCACTAGTAGGTTTTTTGTTATTTTATGGTCTGATGAAGCGGAGGACATCCGTGAAAGCGCTTACCCTGCTTTTTCGTGTTATTAAAGATGTGCTGTGTTAGAACCATCTTGCCCTTTTTACTTCTTCAGTTTTGTAATGACCATATACTGTGCTAAAACATATATTTATTATGTGGTGACATTATACATAGTATTAAATTCAAAGTATCAAACATTTAGCATGCAAGCAGTTCATGTGCCACTGATTCCAGAGTGTTGGCTTGTGTCAAGTACCAGCCAAGCAATGCTAAATACTTTAAGTACCTTAAATTGGATTGTTGCACTTTTCCAAGTTATTCAGGTGCACTGCTGCTGTATTTTCAAATTATTTATTGCATTTTCTGCACATTATGATTGTTAGGTGTCATTGATTTTCACTTGAGTGTGTTACTGTTTTTGACACTGTACTCATTTTGGAAATGTGTTTATAGCTAGTTGTTTGAATTGTCGTGAGAGTGTTCACTTTGATGCTAAGTGCAGTGTGGCTTTACATTGAAGAGACTTGAGACTGCTTTTCTAGTGGCAGTAGAAGGTAGCCTGGTCCGTATGAGCTGAGAATCACACAGGGAAGATTTAAGTGAGATTGTTTCATTGGCCAAAAGAGTTTAATCTGTTTCATCATTTTTTACTTCTATTAATTGTGTGTGTTTGTGTGATGCTGCTTATTACTCAGCAGGTTTTACAGTACAATGCACAGGCACACGCACCCAGAACTGAAATGTCCACTATAAAACTACTCTTTTAATTTCCACAGTAGTTAGTTGTGCATAGAGCAGCAAGTTGGTTCACTGATAAGCACTCATTCCACGAGCTTGGTCTTAGGAAGTCTAGATAGGAATCTAGAGTAGCAACCAGTAGTTGTAAACCCTCCAATACCATCACTTTGTAGAACAAGTAATAAGGATCCATAGCCACTAACATCTGCTTCTTTGTTATCTTTGTAGCTAACTTAGTGGATATGAGCATCTTGGGGGAATACAGCAATTGCCTCATGAATTGTGGCAGCCACCTAATTCTCCTACAAACAAATATGATATGTGAAGAATTTAGTTATGCTATGTCAGTAGAGGCAATGCTCTGACACACACAAACTGTTAATTACAAACAGGTTGCAAGTAATGCACACATTATACACAGCTCACATAGTACGGACCTTAAATGTAATCTTCATAAAACACGAAGACCTCCTCGACACTGTCAGCATCCTCTGCATCACTCAACAAAATGAAACCCAACAAGACACATACTGCCACTAGTGCAAAATGGTACATACTGCCTACCTTGAGCTGGCTAAGTCATTTGATACAGTATCCGACTCAGGCATTGTAGATGAATTCATGGAATTAAGTATAAACCCCTATGTCACCCACTGAATAGCTGTGTGGCTCTCAGATACAACCCAAGAAGTTAGGATAGGGGAGTAAATTATTTTATTTATTTATTTATTTATTTTTTTTTTGGTTGACGGGAACTGACTGATACATGTCCATTTTCAGCTGAGTCCCGGGAGAAGGAGAAAATAAAAATAGGGTTAAACAGTGATATATTAAAGACATAAAGATTAAAGACATATTACATTGTATTAGAAGATAATTAATTACAATAGAAGATTACATTAGATTACATTTTCATTACATTCTGGTTAATTCACTTAGTGACTAATTACAAAATTGCCTTGAAAAAGACAAAGGTTTGGGAAGGATGTAAGAGGGTTGTGCATGGGCAGAGCCAATGTGATTTATAGTGGATTTTTAGTCTTTTTGTGGACGCTAGTGTGATGGTAAGCGTTAGCTTATTTGGAAGAATTCCATACCTTTTTGATAAATATGGAGTACAGTGAATCGCCGCCCAGGTTATGGGACTTGCAAGTTTATGATAGGTTGTTAGATGGCTTGAAGCCTAAGAGTTCCTAGCAGGGGTTAGGATGTTCTTCAGTGCCTTTGTGTTAGGTAAGCAGTTCCAAGGATTTTAAAACTTGCAGTTGGTATTCAAGTAGAAGATTCAGAAAGATGGCCAGTTCAGTTTTCAGGTTAAGTGGTGTGTTCTATAGGAAGGGCAGTGATAGGCCTAGTAATGTTGTTATAAGAGTGGAAGAAGGATTGAGACAGTTTTTGTTGTTGTGGGTTTGGGGAGGATGAGGGAGGCGTGAAGTAGAGATTGGATCTGAGTGCTTGTGGGCATTAGCTCTAGCTGCGTGGTTAGGAAGGCGAGTTTTTAACCTACCCTAGCTTTTTAGTTTAGGTTAACCATTTTAATAGTTAAAGTAAGTGTCGTTGTCAAATAAGTAGTTTATTGTCATTGATTACTCCTAATAGTTACTGGTTGTTAGAATGAGAAATAAATGAGTGTTGGATTTTGGATTGAATGGTGAAAAAGAATGTGAAAAGGTTGGGTGGAAATGGCTAGGTGGTTTTTTGGTTTTAGTTTTGGGTGATGGTCAGTTAGATGGTTTGTTACTCAGATTTCAAGCAGTGTTGGGTGGTTGTTGGGTGGTTTTCAGGATCTAGAACAATGAGAGGTCAGTCATCTGCATAGTTACAGTATTTAGAGATCAAATTTTTTTGTTCTGACTGTTCCTATAGACTGGCATGCTAGCATTGGGTGTATTATCTTTTCATATGTAAAAGCATATGGATCACTAAGATCATTGGGGAGAGTTCCAGGGTATATTTTGATATATTTTGGGGTGCTCATTAGCTGACATCCAGTTTTTGCTCTTTTATTATGTTTATTATTGGTGTGGTGGCTATATTCTATAGAATGAGAATGGAGATTTACGAAGTAGGATTGGGATTGGTGCATGCAGAGCATTGGTTCCAATCAATGTTAACATCTCCCAGAGACTATGTTTTCTATCCAGTAGTTGTGTTCTCTCCAGTTTAAAAGATGGCTTCTAAAGTTGATATAGGTAAATGGGGGAGATTTGGTAACTTAGCTTATTTAGCTTTTTTTTTTATTTAGTTGTTTTTTTAGAGCTAATATTGTCATGTTAGCAACAACCTCTAGATGTTGAGATTTTTTTTAGATAGGGACAGCTATCCACCTCCTCCTTTTTATCCTCAGCTCTCTTTTTAAGCGGTCAGCTCTGAGTATATCTGATTGTCTTGGTTGATGGTTTGCTCTTGTCTTCGGGTTTTACACATGATGTAGGGTAGATAGTTGCAAGCATGGCATGGAAGTTGTGCAGCATGGAAGTTGTGAACTTCTTGTTTAAGGACAGATGAGTAGAGAGATGTTTAGATAGTAGAAGTGCTTGGTCCGGTCGGAGGAGATTGGATCGTGGGCTGTGTTGGGATGGTAGGGCCTGGGTTGGGATGGATGTCTCCATCTATAGTGATGTTTTTGTTCTTATAGGTACCTAATTTTAACTTTGGTTAATTGTTTTTAGAATTTGTTTTGTTTTGGGTGTTTTATGGTTATGCTTTTTTGCTGTTTTCATTGAAGGTTTGTTGTTTGGGGGTTATATGGGTGGGAGGGAGGGGAAGAATTGGTGTGGTGGGGAGGGGAACTTGTGTGATGCTTGGATAGTTGAAGCCTGTTAAGGACAAGTGGAAGTAGTGGAAGTTAAGGATAGATAGGGAAATAAGATGAGTGGTGGGATAAGTGGGTAGGATATCCCTGGGGAAATAGGCAGCATGATGAGTGTACAGGGGCAGTCCTGTTTTCTAAATAATGGGTTTAATAAAAGCCTATTATATTATAGGCTTAATAGGTTAAATGGTCTGCACCTTTTTGGCATCTACTTCTATGAAGTTAAAGCCAAAGTCAAGGGCCTCTAGCTGACAATTCTGCAAATGATTAAAAACTATGTGCAGTCAGAATCCCCCAGGACATTAATACCCTCCAAGAAGAGCTGACCCAGACAAACAACTGGCATCAGGTTCACTGTCTAAAATGCAGTAACAAGAAATGCACAATAGTATCCTGTGGAAAGTTGGCTATCCCTGGAAACTACCTCATTGATGACACACCCCTAAGAGTAGCTCCAGTAGTTATGGACTTGGAGGTGCATGTAGAAAGTAACCTGACCTTTTACCATTATGTGTCCATGGTAGTAAGGAAATAATGTGGTAACCATATGAAATGCTGGGACCCTCTTTAGTGAGTTCTGAAACATGAAGATTGAATGGACGAAACAATGGACTTACATATGCAAAGTCTGAGATGATCATTTGTTGGAATATTCCCTTTTTTCTGAGATATGTCTTTCTCAGAGTTGTTATATATAATTTCAGAGGGTGTGGGGGCTTGTCCCCTCTGCAAAAATAAAGTTTTAAGGAAAAGAACAATATTCAAGATTCATTTTTCTCCCTGATTTTTGGTCTTTTTTTCCTGCAAGTTAGCAATAGGCATTTGGAGTGCTGACATTTGAAAAGGGAGAAAATCATTCTATATTGCACAGCTTATAAACATGGGTATGACATCTAGGTCCAAAGAAGTCATCATTCCACTGTATTTGGCTCGCATCACATCATTTAATACAATGTTCCCATCAGCATGTACCTGACCAGTTATCATCAACACAGGTTGCTTACAAAAAGTCTATAGGGCATAAAAATAATGTCCTGCATGGATTGCCTCAGAGCTCTATCCCTGTACTCAGTTTCCTACAGACTGTTGAGGGGTGATATATGCTTGACATAAAAGGCTTTTAAATAAATTGGATCCTGTGCTGATGGATCTTCTGCATGTCTGCAAAACAGATGGCTTCAGAATTACCCAATTTAGGTACTTAAACCTTGTTTGTGGTAGAAACAGGTGATATTGGAGAGACAGGCATGTGTCTCAGAGAATACAACGTCTCTGCAACAGGCTTCCCATCCTTGTGAAACAGAATTCTTCCCTAACCCTATTCAAGCATAATTTGTATCAGTGACTGGGGAATCAGAATTTCAGACCTGGTCTGGCACCTATGTCCCTAATGGACAGAGGCAGCCAGTAAATGCTTGACCACCAAACCGCAGCCTACATATGCCCGTTAGAATAATCTTAGGGTTACTAAATTTGGCAGCTATGTTTGGGATGCATGACTAGACCTATAAAGGTCCCTGTGGTCATTAGCCTAGTATGTTCCTATGAACATATGAACCTGTGTGACAAGCAGATATTAGAAATGACTTATAAGGCATGGGTAAGTAGGGTTACAGTATAGATGTTAGAAATAAATAAAATCGAGGTAAAGATTGTGAAACACTAGCCAGTAGGTGAATAACAGTTAAAGCTAGAAGGAGAAAGAGGCATTGCATAGCTGCCAAGTCAAGGATAGTGGGGGTAAGAATACTAGTGTACATGATGACAAAGCATGTGGTTATGAGTGAGTGGTGTAACGTATTTAAAGGAGATGGATAAAGTGGGAACCTAAAATGTAACGTGGGGATTAAGAAGGTAATTGAGTAGGAGTGACAGAATGTTAGAAAGGTTTGCTGTGTAGAAGGCAATAGTGATTATAAAGGGATAGGGATATGAGCTGACATAAGAAAATGGAGTTATGTATGTTAGGAGCATGTGTATAACCATATGTGGTTTAGGTGTTGCTTTAGTAAGAGCTGGAAGGTAGAACATTTTGTGGTCTGTTTTAGGTATGTTGGGATGTTCTATAGAAATATGTAATGCATTGTGTTGAGTTACTAGGCTACATTGTAATTACTAAGAGTTTACTGACTGAGTGAAGGAAACTATCTGTGGGATGAAAACAACAATTAACTAGATGAATACAGTGGATATAAAAAGTGTACAAATCCCTGTTAAAACGCCAGGTTTTTGTGATATAAAAAAACGAGAGCACAGTAAATCATTTCAAAAAGTTTTCCACCTTTAATGTGACCCATAACCTGTACAATTCAATTGAAAAATAAATATGTTAGAGGAAAATATAAAAAATAAAAAATGTACAATACGCTGGTTACAAAGTGTGCACACCATTAAACTAATACTTTACATAATACAGGGGTCCAGGGAAGTAAATATTGTGGGAACAAATAGCCAGGGAATTGTTATGGCTAGGCTTGTATAGGCCCCAGGGCTGATAGCCTAGTACCAGCCTATGAATCTATGAACATTGTTGTGTGTGGACACCCTTAAACTAATACTTTGTTGAAGCACCTTTTGATTTAATTACAGCATTCCATCTTCTTGGGTACACACCTACCATCAGTTAAAATGACTCTGATTAACCGCAAATAAAGTTCAGCTGTCCTAGTAGGATTTTCATGACATTTACCCAGTTGCTTGCTACAACAAAAGCCATGCTTTGCAGAGAGCTTACAAAGCATCAGAGATCTCATTGTTGAAAGGTATCAATCAGGAGAAGGGTACAAATCAATTTCAACAGCATTGGATTTACCATGGAACACAGTGACGACAGTCATCAAAAAGTGGAGAAAATATGGGACAACAGTGATATTGCAAAGAACAGGACGTTCCTCCAAAATTGATGAAAAGATAAGATGAAAACTGGTTAGGAAGGCTGCCAAGAGAACTACAACAACACTGAAGGAGCTCCAGGAATTTCTGACAAGTACTGGTTGTGTACTATATGTGACAGCAATCTCCTGTATTCTCCATATATCTGGACTATGGGGGTAGGGTTGCAAGATTGAAGCCTTTTCTTACACAGAAAAACATCCAGTCTCAGCTAAAGTTTGCAAAGCAATACAGCAAGTCTCGCAAAAGCATGTGGGAAAATGTGCCATGGTCTGATGAGACCAAGGTTGAACTTTTTGGCCACAATTCCAAAAGGTATGTTTGGCACAAAAAGAAAATTTTGCATCACCAAAAGAACACCATCCCCACAGTAAAGCATGCTGGTGGCAGTATCATGCTTTGGGGTTGCTTTTCTTTAGCTGGAACTGGGGCTTTTGACATGGTAGAGGGATTTCTGAACAGTTCCAAATACCAATCACTTTTGGCCCAAAACCTTCAGGTGTCTGCTAGAAAGCTGAAGATGAAGACAAATTTCACCTTTCAACTTGACAATGACCCCAAGCATACATCCAAATCAACAAAAGAATGGCTTCACCAGAAGAAAAAGTTTTGGAATGGCCCAGCCAGAACCCAGACCTAAATCCAATAGAAAATCTGTAGGGTGACCTAAAGAGAGCTGTGCACAAGAGATGCCCTCACATTCTGACAGATTTGGGGCACTTTTACAAGATGGAGTGGGCAAATATTGCCAAGTCAAGTTGTGCCTTGCTGATAAACTCCTACCCATGAAGACTGAATGCTGTAATTAAATCAAAAGGTGCTTCAACAAAGTATTAGTTTAAGGGTGTGCACACTTATGCAACCAGCTTATTGTACGTTTTTTTATTTTTTTTATATTTTTCCCCCTAAAAGATTTGTTTGTTTTTCAATTGAATTGTACAGGTTATAGGTCACATTAAAGGTGGGAAAAGTTTTGAAATGATTTATTGTGGTGTAACTTTTTATATCACAAAAACCTGGCATTTTAACAGGGGTGTGTACACTTTTTATATCCACTGTATGTGTATATGAGGATTGCAGATTGGGAAGATACTTTGAGGAATTTAACGGGAAGCAGTTCCATGGAGGTGATAGCTAGCTAGGCTACAAAAATGAATGTATGAACATTTTCAATAAGAAAGCATTTTCTTTTAATAAAAGTCCAATTATTTGTAGAGACTGTGTTTGCTTTTGTAAGAACACAGATCAGAATAAAATGCCAGCTTTTGAAGCTGCTCTAACAATCTTGCTGAATAACATCATTGCTACATATTGCTCTGGATTAATAATGGACTTAGTTGATACACTGTTTGATTTTATTAGTATAAGTGAAAGAAGACCCTGACAAGATTCTTTGGAGGTCTGCATTTGGATACTGATCTAGAAAAATCATTATTCATGATCTAGAACTCAGGTTATACAGATTGGATAAGGCTACCATGCAGCAGTGCAGTGACTTACTGGATGAACTTGTTGAAAGTATGGACAGCAGGAATACCTAAAGAGTACCTAGTTCATCAGCATAACATTCAGCCGGCTGAAGCTTTAACCAGATGGAAACAGTGAAAGTTTCACACCAATAAAAATACAGAAAGCATTTTTTTGTATTTATGGAAGGGGTTTGCCTCTATACATTGCGAGAGTTCAAGCTCCATGACTCCTAATTTAAATATACTAACTCCATGGACAAACAACCACAGAGACAAGTGAAAAGAAAACAGAATTATTGCCAACAGACAAAGAGAAACCACACTAGCAGCTGTGTTCTATGAAAGACTCATCAAGTTTAATCAATGAACTGATGAATTGTTTGCTAAGAACTTGTCAGATAGTAGGGTAATAATCGAAATGAGGTGCTGAGTCTCACAGTGAAGGAGAATATCCAGTTACCGTAGGGAAAGAGAAAAATGAGAGCATGAGTTTCACAGCATGTAACTTAATAGGATCATACTGGATACAATCATTTGTGTCCACAAATGCCATCAAAATGGCCAGGAAATATAACAATAAAAAAATGAGATGAGAATAGCAAGGAGTATCATCCAGGGTGACTAGGGTGTGTGGAACCAGGAATATTACAGCCTCTCAAGCCTCAACTGCTAGAATACCACTGACTCACAGCTGAGGACTTCAATGGCTGTAATTCTGACCACCCAGCTCACTAAACAGTTTCTCGAACTTGAATATGAGTAGAGCTGCAGCTGCCACATCAGTCAGATGCGATTAAGTGCTTGCTGTGGAACAGGTAAGAGGGAAACGGAAACGGAGAACCTTAAGCCTGTGGGGAATTTTATGTTAATGAAGGGGATAGGACGGTTAGGTTTAGGGATGGGAGGGGAATTTTAGGTTTAGGGTGTAATCAGGAGATTAGGGTTAGAGAGGGAAGGGAAATTTTGGCTTAAGGCAGTGAATGGAGGGGGTGGCGGGTTAGGGTTTGGATGAAGAGGGGGATTTTAAACTTTACAAACTGATCGGGAGTTTAAGTTTAGGGACTGGATGAGAGTTTTTAATATTAGAGTCAGTGTTCTGGGAGGAATACTAAGCATTTGCTGACTTTTCAGGAATCGAGTCAGTGGGAGTTAGGCTAACTATTTGAAATGTTGGGACCCAGTAGAGTGAGTCCCAAAATACAGACTGAATAGCTGAAACATTGGACTTGCATATATTAAGTATAAAATGCCATTTCTCGGAATATTCCCTTTTCTCTTCGGTATGATGATCTCAGAGTTTGTATATATACGTTTGGGGGTATGGGGGCTAGCTCCCCATAGGGTGGGGTGCATAGGGGGCTTGCCTGTACTGCAATAAGAAGTTTTAAGAAGAAGAGGGATTTTCGAGATTCACTATTCTCCTATGTTCTTGCTCTTTTTTCAGCTTTTTGGCACTTGGCATTTTAAGTGTCAACATTTCATTAGGGAACCAGGAGTTAGGACACTTGACAAAATGCACAAGTGACAGCAGAGAAGATTGTGTGATGAGCTACTGGTGAGCAGGAGCTTGCAGTAGACACTGTGGAGACCATATCTGGTATAATTGTTTCTTCAATACAAACAAAATATGTGATGTTGAAGAGGATTGGATCCTCTACTACCTGTTCTGATGCATCAGCTGAGTTATGTATTTTACAAGCAACTTAGAGACATCAAGCACCAAAGCATGTCATCAATGTGCTTGTAAGTTAGTGCAGAGGGTTAGGGCTATGTATTACTAATAATTTGCTTTCTGTAGTACAGGGATTGATTTCCTTTGCCTAGATTTGCCTTCTGTATAGCTTTGAGCAAGTCACTTAACCAGATAGTGCTCCTGGGCTGAGCCCGAAAAAAGTTCCAGGGGGTTAGTGCTCTACTCCTTTTAACAAACAAACTAAATAAATAAATATTGCTTACATTTTTATATCTAGCTCAATGTCACCTAACCTTCTAGCATATAAAAACAACCCCCTCCCCCTTATGCACTGTGTAGCCCAGCCAAAGCAACAGACTGATCACTATTTTCTAAAGGAAAGCAAAGAGAGAAATTGGATAGTTACAATGATAGTGGAAACCAAAGCAATGGATACAGTGTGTGACACGAAGGAAAGAGAGAGAGACAAAGTGTGTGTGTGTGTGTGTGTGTGTGTGTGTGTGTGTGTGTGTGTGTGTGTGTGTGTGTGTGTGTGTGTCTCTGTGTTTATGTGTGCGCACGTGTGTGTTTGTGTGTGGTGAACCATGTCTTAAAGACAATGTGGTGAGAGGGTGGAGACTCATGCTGATTTGTTCTCTTCAGTTCCTACTAGTTTTCTTTTCCTAGACTGGTAATTTTCTGTAAAGTTGTTCACATGGCACAAATGCCATAGTGTTATTCAGCCCAGAGGATAATAATGCACTGACTACATTTGTTTTTGAATTTATTTGCTGTTACCAGTTTTATTTGTTGCAATAGCCTTTATGCAACTTCATTGAACAAGATGAGCCATTCTTTAATTATGGTATTATGAAACTATCATTGATTACTTGATTTGCATGTGGCAGAAGTTTCCCAATGTATGCTGCTCAGCTGTTACATATGCAGCTGTGAGAATGGTTAATCAGGCTTGCTTTTATGTGTTTGCTCAACTCTGATAAAAGAAGTCACTGAAGTATAAAGCAGAAGTGAAAAAAATGTTTAGAAAAGAAACCACAGATTTAATGATCAATTAAATTTGCTCACATCTGGGTTCTTCTAGTCCTATGGGTTAATCTTGCTCTATCATTAATACTTGTGCGGCAACAAGTTTTAAGAAGGAAGCAAAAAAGGACTATATAGAATAGACAAATAGAAATTAAGCACTAACTGTATATATGTACAGTATATGTATAGCAAGGCTGCATAAAGTGGTTTAAAATGAGTCTGCATTATACATGAATGTGTGCTACAAGGCAACCTCTTCATATTTTTTAATTACTTTGGGTGTTCCTACATTTTATGTTAGTGTAGAGATTGAAGTTATTATACTAATAATTTGATTCTTAAGTTTATTCACAACAGAGTGGCTTGGCTGAATAATCTAATCTCTTATACAACATCAGCCTACAAAAACAGGACTTTAGTGATTCAGATGGCCATCTGTATTGCTAGAGATATAAAAGCCCTTAAATATTAAATGCAAAACATATGCACATATTTTCATATTAATAGGCAACACTTCAGTCCTTTTCATGAGCAGTAATTTATTACTATATACCTAGGTCTAGGTGTTTGTAAAGATAGTTAAAATAAGACCACTACAAGGAGAAAAAAAAACCTTGAGTTTTAACCCCCCAAAAATGTTCATGTGAATATGTTTGTCTGTGTGATGGTGTATGGGTGTTAGAGCCTACCCTTCAGAACCACTACACGTGTGCTAACCATCATCTAAACCCTAACTCTAACTACAACATAAACTCTAATGTTAAACTACAACATAAACTCTAATGTTAAACGTAACCCTATCCCTGAGCCTAACACTAAACAAGACATACACATCTTCCACTTGCTGCATCCCTTCCCCTATCCCTAACCCTAACACTATGGAAATATGTATTTTCAAGTTACTTAGTCTTAGGATGTTTGTGTTTATGTTGCAGAGGTATCTGCTATGTAATATATGAGAAGAAAAAACTCAAGGTAAGTAAAGGATACACGCCTCTAACAACTGCAATGTGGCAAAAGTTAAGAAAAGTCAACATGCTTTGAGGCTGTTCCTGTGACCATGGAAATTTGTACCACTCCCATATCCCCCTGCTACTCTTTTATTCTGTTTCTAAAATTTCGAAGTACCCAGAGAAAAGGCATATTTCCCAACCCCAGGATTGTCTGATCTCACACAACTGTCAATCACCTGATTTGTTGACCAATATGTGCCAATAAAAGAGAAATACATTTTAGTTTAAAATTGAGTTTGAGTAGCTAACCCAACTATATATATATATATATATATATATATATATATATATATATATATATATATATATATATATATATATATATATATATATATATATTGTACACACACACACACACACACACACACACACACACACACACACACACACACACACACACACACACACACACGTATGTATATGAGTGTGTGCTGCAGAAAATGCTGAATATACAAGATTTCAAACTCAACAGTTTCTGAATCTGTATAGTCAGATAGATTTGTGAGAATAATATAATGCATATATTTATTGGGTAGATCTAGTATAGAGAGGTGAGTACTATTGCTGGTATGGGAATCAATGCTAGTTTCTCAGAGTGCTCCAGCAGTGATTTCTTTCTTCTGGTAGATTTTTCCCCTTCTTATGCTTGTGTGGTCATTGGGGGACTAGCCCCATACAGGGGTGTGCAAAGTGCTTGCACTCTACCAAAAACACATTTGTATATATAATTGATTTGGTTTGTATTGTGTGTAGTACTGGAAACCATAGGCTGTTTTTTTTTTTTTTTTGCATTGAATGTCGGTGTATATTATTGTCAATAATTAGTGCATTCAGTGAAGAGTGGTGTTTTTGTGGTTTATATTTTTTAATTCAAGATCTGCTGACATAATTTTATATGGTTATGTATGCACAGATCTATGTCAAAACAACAAATTACCATAATGTCAAGTTGCAATATGGCGAGACGGAAACGAAGAAAGTTTACATTCTGCACATTCTCTACATTTTGCATTCAGATAGTCATAAGTTTTCCCCTGGTAAGTAAACAATCGTCCAACAAATCTTAAAAAAAAAAAAAAAAAAAACAAGTGGGAGCTTTGCCCCCAACTCCCCCTCAACTAAATATATCAACTTCGAAATTGCACTACAGTGGAGAAAAGGACAAAGTTTACCACAGTGACCAACTGACCCCTTTCACTGTGAAAACTTCTGATGATCTGGATATTCCTGAATGTAAACTTTCATCATTTCCATATCGTCATTTTGCAACTCGAAGTTTTGGCTTTTCCAGAATTTGAAGTATATCTGTATGCACATATATGTGTCTATATCTATATCTAATCTCTCTCTCAATCTATCTATGTATGTGTATACAGACACTTGTATTTGCTAAGTGGGGTACAGCACTGATCAAAGTTTGCCATTTGCAGTCTCAGAATTGATTAAGGAATTGATTCATACTTGTTCCTTCTTTTTGCATAGGGGCTGTGATCCATATATTTTAGAAAGAGCTTTGAATCGCCTGTTTGGGGTAAAACAATGTTTAAGTAATGGAGAACAATATGAGAATAATGATAGAACAGGGAAGCAAATTGGGAATAATGCCCAGGAAATAGATAACAAGATATATCTATGAGATTATTAAATCGTTTTGGAATTATTTATTGAAAAATAAAATTTTGAAGTATATTTTACCCCCACAACCTACTTTGTCACTTAGAAGGGGTCGGAGTATAAAAGATATGTTAGTCCATAGCTCTTTCATAGTCCCTGAGGAAGATATTTACGTGCAACCTATATGTATAGGTATATCTGTTTGTGGTAATTGTTCTGTTTGCAAGTATATAGTTCCATATTTTTAGCCAGATAAATGGTGTTGAATATGTGTCTAGACAACCTTTCACGTGTTCTAGTGAAGCGGTTATTTATGCACATAGATGTTCTTGCAGTCTTTTTTATATTGGAGAAACCAAGTGTGCATTTAGGGTTAGACTGCAGGAACACATTAAAGATATAAAGTGTAAGAAAGTTGAAAGTCCTGTAGCAGCTCATTATATGTCTTGTCATGGGGGGGGGGATTTTAGCTGCTTAAAAAGTACTGTTTTGGAAAAAAAATGTAAGCTGTGATAGTTTTGATCTAAAAAAGAAGTTGCATTACAAGGAAACTATCTACATCTTAAAATTTGGTACTCTGTGTCCTTCAGGACTGAATTTGGAGTGTAATTAGAAGGCATTGCTTTGAATGAAGAGTATTTTCTTCAGCCTCTTATTGGCTATTGATTTAATGTGTGGTTAATTAGTTAATTGGGGGCTTTATATCACGTGCTGTTTTGTATGAAGTTTTTTATCTCTTGAAGGCTTTTGCCAAGGTGCTAAGATTATTAAATATTTTTTCACTGACTAGTGTTTCTTTGGGTGTCTATTTTATTTTACCTTTTTTTAGTTGTATATTTACATTCAAAATAATTCCCTTTACTTTAGCTTAGTCTGCTTCTAAAACATACTTCTTCTCACACCTTATAAATCATCTCTTGTTAGTATTCCAAAGTGGCAACATTCATTCAAATCCCAGTCCTCCCTCCTCTCCCAACATCAGTCATACCCCCTCTCCATCCCGTAAGCCACCTTCAAACACTTAAAACCTATTTATAGTAACAATTAACACATGTAGTATTTGTTAACAAAGTTACAGAATTTCATGCCTGGCTATATAGCCTGATATCATAGCTGTTACAAAAACTTGGCTAAAGCCACATATATCAGACACTGAAATAATTCCAACTAGTTAAAGTATCCTATGCAAAGGTAGACTCCAAAAGAAAGGGAGGTGTAACTTTAATGTACTGTAATTCCTTAACCACTTCATGCTTTCCTAAACCTGTCCCTACCTTGGGCAAAATGGATTTTTTTAGCATCATTACAAATAAATAATAGTAAACATCTGTGTATAGCAGCACTATACATTCTCCCAGGTGAAAGCATCCCTATACTTGTAGATTTTCTAGCTTAAAAAAAACCCAAAACATATCTAATGAAACTGTCATTCTAGGGCATACTAATATCAATTGGCAAAATTTTATCTCAGACTCCCCAGGCAATTGTATTAACCTGCATAGGTTTACACAGCTTGTTACATGCCCAACTCGAATACTAAACAAGCAACCAGAATCCACCCTGGATTGCATCCTAGTTTCAGATCCACACAAATATTCCAACACTGGTACCCTCCCTGTTATCCTAAGTGATCATTTACCAGCTTTTACATGTAGAACCCACACCCAGGTACCCAAACCCCCCTCATATAGAACATCTACAAACTTAACCAACTTCAACCAAATAACTTTCAGTAACTCCCTAAAAGCTCAAAATTGGACCTCACTAAAAACATTACACTTAGAAGATGCTGTAAACTATTTTAATAAGGTCTTCCTTGACACCCTAAACACTTTAGCCCCACATTCGGTTCAAAAGAACAAAACTTAATCATGCTCCTTGGCTTACAAAGCCAGCAAAACAAATTCTTCTTCCCAGGGACCAAGCTTGGAAAGAACGGAGTTAAAACAAAAAACAAGCAAATGAAATTAACTTCAAGCAACTTCGTAACAAAGCCAAAACAATAGTAGAAAATTACAAAAAAGCTATTTCTCACAAAAATTATCTACTCAAAGAAATAACCCCAAAACATTCTGGAAATCAGTCTCCTTTCTCTTAAACCTTGGAACAGCACAAAATCCATCACCATCCCCTGATAAAGACCAACAACAAATATCTCACATTTTCAACTCCCACTTTATTGACAGAATTCTTAAACTTGTCAAAGAACCCACACCAATACCAAAAAAAAAAAAAAACAACAATAAGATAATCACCCCTAACCTATGTCATGAGAATCCCATCTTACATCCCTCACCAGACTACTAACAATATCACAGTAACTCCAATATTCTGCCTCAAACCAATGCCCACCTCTCTAGGATTTAAATTGCTAAATAAACTAAGACCATGCTCCCTATCTGCTGATAACCTCCTCCCCGAACACTTGAAAATTGGTGCCGATGCAATAACCTCCCCCGTCAGTATTCTAATTAACCGATCCATCTCCGAATCCACAATCCCTCAAATTTGGAAGAAATCCATCATAACCCCACTGCATAAAGGTGGAAATACTAATGATTTAACTATCAACCCATTTCCATTCTCTCGCTATTATCTAAAATATTTGAAATGTGTATACACACTCAATTTTTAAAACACCTCTCTGAGAATAATCTCCTTACCCCTATCCAACATGGCTTTTGTCCTGCACACAGTACCACTACATCATTAATTTCTTTCACTGATACTGTGAGCAAAGCTTTGGACTCTGGTCTATTAACAACAGTAGTCTTATTAGACCTATCCGAAACTTTAGACTCAGTATCACATACTAAACTACTCCAAAAACTAGCAACATTAAGATGCTCCGAACACACCCTTACCTGGTTTGCCAACTACATGAACAACAGACAACAATCTGTCAGATGGCAAAGCAAGCAATCCAGTTAACTGGTTAATAAGACAGGTGTCCCCCAAGGATCCATTCTTAGGCCTTTGCTTTTTAATGCATTTATAAATAATCTCCACACAGTCTTCCTACAAAGTTCACTAATCCAATATGCTGTCAATTCTATTATCATAGCCTCCTATAGCAATTGTCCAGATCTCCTAAAAATGACACAAAACACCTTCTCTCAACCATAGAGACCTGACTAAGCAAAGCACAAGTATTACTAAATCCCCAAAAATCTAAGCTACTACTATTTTTATCTAAACCGCCCCCACAGGACTTTAAAATCTACTCCCAAAACAAGACTAGAACTGAAGTAGTGAAGACAGCAAAATCAGTAGGCATTACTATAGATGGCAAATTATCCTTCAAATAACATATTCTTAATACAATAAAAAACACATTTTAAATTAGGCAAACTCTACAGACATAAACTTTACATGGATAAACCCACAAAAATAAAACTGGGAAATACCCTCCTACTTCCTTCTCTCCTCTATGGTTCCCCATCTTTACAAACATTCACACATCTGTAAGTAACAAACTACAATCCTGCTATTATAAAATTGAAAAAGTTACCTCTGGCATAAAAAACACACACACCACTGCCAGACCATTAAGGAACTGAAATGATTTGAATTATCCCACTGCCTACATTACACCCAACTAATTCTTGCTCATAAAGTAATATACAACCCAGAAAACTGTCCTTCACTTTATTCTGTCCTAGAGCCCTATATCCCCTCTCAGAATCTTTGGTCCATTAATAAACAGCTCCTAAGCATATTGAAACCCAACAAGAGAGCTGGACAAAACTTGTACTCCCATACCATAGCAAAATTATGGAATGCCCTACTGCCCTCTATTACATAACCTGATTCCATAAAAACCTTAAAAAATCACCCTAAAAAGCCACTTTCTTAACAATCAAGTCTGTCCCTGTGGCCAGAGCTATAGACCTCAGTAAACTAATTGTAGACTATTATAACTAGTTTCAGTTTTTTTCTCAATTTCAAGTAATTAGTTAATTAATTTGTAAATCCTCTGAACTTCAATGACTCCTCTACACTAGTTAAGGTATGTCTATTTGCTGTCTTGTCTCTATAATCACTATTAGGCTAAAGCCTAAATTTCCTATGTATTGAAGTGCATAAATGAACAGTTTTATTATGAATACTCTACTTTCTTTTTCCCTCCATGCAATGAATGACATTAAAAAATACTGTATGTCTACTACTAAGAACAAACCTGATTGTACAAAACGTTCTTCTCTGTTTATTATTAATCACTATGAACTTGTAAAAAAAATTTGTAAACTGTTTTATTATTGCAAATATTATCTTATTGTAAACATTTTGATCTGTAACTGGAGCTGTTCTCCCTGAGCCTTCACTGAAAATGGGTTTCTAACCCAATGGACTTTCCCGGTCAACAAATGTCAATAAATACATTTGTCAGATATGTACAACAGGAGACATTGCAAAGAACTGGACTATAATACTGAAACATATACAGAGCATAAAATAACAACTGAAGACATTTTTCATCAGTCTACAGTAGACAACTTTGTAAAGGGATGTATTATACTATTTGAGGTAGGTAGTTGTTAGAGATAAGTAGGAACAGAGTTAGAGGCCTTACTCATGTGTGATAACCCTAACTCTTACCCAGTCCTACATATCACCTTATAAAACCCCTTTTACTTTCAAGGCTTAGGTTTTTGTTTCTTTTTTTCCTTTTTTGAATGTATTTATTGTTTTTTATGATAGGTGAATTGTCAAGGCTTTTCTTGTTTGATTTAGGTCAATGTGCAGAACTTGATTGTCAGTTCTTCTTTTCTTCTGCCTGACACATTTAAAGAGGTCCATGTAAACACACGTGCCCACACACACACACACACACACACACACACACACACACACACACACACACACACACACACACACACACACACCCAAGCATGCGCGTATGTATAAAATATGTTGGTGTGGAGGTTGTGCTGTCAAAGAGTCTGAGTATGGAGAACACCCCATCTTATTTTTTAAGTAGGAAGCTGTCTGATGCATGCAGAAGAGCAACTGATTGTTTGGTTTTAAACTGGGAAGGCTTTGTACTAAATGGACCTTGGCGACTATATGATACCATATGATATGGTAAGAGTAGGTTCATCTTCTCTAATAGTAAAACCAAAGTTGCAGGCATTTTCTGTTTAGTATGTAAAATTTTACTAGGTTGCCAAGAATCCTGTTCATCCCATAATGCACCAGAACCTTTGCCTTTTCAAGTCTGCATTACTGAGCTTCATCTCACATGTTTTCAAATGACCCTAACCTGCCAGTTGTTGTTCCTGAAGAGAGTTTTTTCAATACTTCTGTGAGAAATTCAGTTATTCCTCAACATTTGCTGTAATAACTCTTTCAGGTTTTGTGTTAGTTAGTTCTATTAGACTTTAGGGAGTTGTATCAATACCAAGGAATGAGTCAAAGTTGGGAGCCTTAACATAGAGAGATAAGAGTGTCATACCAACTCTGAAATCTCCAGCTTTGGAACATGCTCGGACATCAACACTGACACCATAAGAGTCAAGTCTAGCATTGTCAGAATTGGCAGCATGTACAATGGGGTCAGTATAGAGCCAACCCTCATCTTCAGGGTCAATGCCAGGCCAGCAGTAATATTTGTTTTGGTTCCCTGTCTCCCGGTCCTATTTCACTCCTGACATTTTCTGCCCTGTACCATGTCTCCGAAGGACAGAGAGGCCCAAGGCCATTTGTAGTCACCTACTACAAGCCCTAGCTTGTTGGCATTCTGACATATCTGTAGAAATAAAACCCTTCACTGTATGCCCTTATTTATTTATCAGGTTTGCTGGCATTCCTTTTCTACTTTGCATTTTTTTGAGTTTAGAGCTTTTGCCTATTTTCTACCATGGCCTGTTCACTGAGAGGGTGAGTCTATGTGACGGAGATTTCACCACCTCACAGGATTGCCACCAGCTCTGTGTTATTTGGTAAAATAAAGAACAGGTCTGTAGACACTTTATTTATTTTCTTGGGTCTGTAACGGTTTATTTATTCAGCAATTAAAAAAATGTATTATTCAGATGAAGTTCTACCTCTGCAAGCAGTTATGAGGGTTCTGGACTTCAACTTCCTCATGTCCATACCCTTCAACTTCTTTGACCTCTAGGCTTACTTCATTGTAGATCATGATGCACTACATGAAAGTGACTTCCACACCTGCTAAAGAAAAGTATTAAGCTGTAAAGCACCCTAGTATTTTTCACTCCCCTCTGTCCTCTCCAGTGCTAGTGGGCAAGATAAAACTAAAGGAACTATCTGCTAATGAAGTTAGTTACAGGACTTTAGTCAGTTTATTTTCCCCTGTCTCTAGTTTCAAAATCTTATGTGTCTGACACTTGTCCTGATAGGGATATTTCACTCATTTTCTACTTGGAGTTTCACTATTAAGAATTACCTTTATCCCTGCCTTGCAGGCACCAGGTTGGAAGTGGCTACTATGAAGGATCAAGCACATTTTTTTGTAATCTCTTCCTCATCATACTTCATTGGGAATAGGGAGGCCATTGCAGTATTATGTTTTAAACCTAAGGCAACAAAACTTTCTTCACTGGCCCCACAATACTTGGAGCCAATCCTGAAAATTCTAGACTTGAGTCTTATGGTGTCAATGTTGATACCACAGCATGTTTTTTCAGTGTCTCACTGCAACTTGATGCTGTGTTAAACATTCTTTAGTGTTTCCCAAAGAAACTAGGGTAGCTAGTAGCTGTAGCATAGTCCAGATTCAGGCCTGCTGATTCTGGAACTGTTTGTAGTGGTTTTTTGTTCTAAGTATGTTTTCCAGGTGATCTTGGTTTGGAAGGGGACTATCTGCACTTTTGTGAGAGAACTGTGTTGCTTGGGACCTGACTGGTAAAGGGAGGCTGGTCTAGGGCTGGGAATAAGCATCCTCATTGGATCTTTTGAATTTTGCTAGAGTTATTTTCAGGTTTTAGCTACTGGTATTTAGGCCCTACATCTGTGCAGTTTTCTGCTTGTTTGTACCAAGTTGAATTGAGGTGGGCTACCAGCCGCAACTCTGAGCTGAGATACCAGACAACTAGAGGATTCTGAGCTTCCAAAAAAACATAAGTTGCCTGTTTTTTTTTTTTTTGCTTATTTATACTATTTACAGCACTTTTTTATTGCCTGTTGCCTACTTTTATACTGTATGTATTTACTGTATACTAAACTACACTGCTATACTGCTATTGACTCCTTCATTGTACCTGTAAAATCAGATTTTAGTACTGTTTTCAATGTTTAGCAAGCTTTTTTGTTGTTTCCACTGTTTGTTAAGCATTTACTGGTAATTTTCAGTTTTAAAGCTATTTGTTCTGCCTTCTCAGGGTTTCCCACCAAGCAGTACTTAATTAATTCACTTGTTAACTGTTTAAATCATTCTTTAAAGCCTCCTGGCTGATTTTCTGCTGTTTAAAATGTTTCTTTTCAGTGTCTCACTGCTATTTTCTGCTGTGTTAAACATTCTCTAGTGTTTCCACTGAAACTAAGGGTGCTAGTAGCTGTAGCACAGTCCAGATCCAGGTCTGCTTCTTCTGGAACTGTTTGTAGGGGTTTGTTTGTTCTGAGTACATTTTCCAGACAATCATGCATTGGAAGGGGTCTATCTGCACTTTTGTCAGAGAATTGTGTTGATTGGGACCTGACTGGTAAAGGGAAGCTGGTCTAGGGCTTGGAATAAACATCCTCATTGATCCTTTTGAATGGTGTTAAGAGTTTTTTTTCAAGTTTTAGCTTCTGGTATTTAGACCCTGCATTTAAGCAGGTTTCTGCTTGTTTTTATGTTGCTCAGCACCTTGTACTACGACGCAATTGTGTGCCAAAGTCGGACAGTTAAATTCAACAAATTTCCCTTAAAACCCTTGGCGGAAATATCCATTCATCTAGCTCCTCTGTGATTGTTTTTGAAAAGCCACCCCTAGTGGCAACAGTCTTCAACCTAGCATTATGGACAATTGTTCTACCCTTGTGCACAGATTTGCCCTCATCAATGGCCTTGGTCACACTTGGTCACACTTTTGGATATTTCTACCAAGGATTTTAAGGGAAAATTAGTTGAATTTTTATAGCTACATACATAACCTTAAAGACAGGACCCAAGCATATGCAGAACTGGTGGTTAATGGTATGACACACACTGACCCCATAGAGATAGCAAACCTGCTAGCGGATAGGTTTAGCAAAAATTTCACTCCCTTAACTTACAACAAACCCTCCCCCAAACTCCCCCACCTTACATATCTGAAGAGCAAGTCCTTAAACCCTATCCAAGGCAAAGAACATGGCATCTATGGGACCAAATGACATCCCAGGTTGCCTTCTAAACAGGCTAAAACATGAACTAGCATCACCACTAAGTACCCTTTTCAATCATAGCCTAACCGCATGCTTTGTTCTTGCAGAATGGAAAACAGCTACAGTTATCTCCCTTCACAAAGGTGGCTCAGCAATAGACCCAGGGAACTACAGACCCATAAGCCTGACTAGTGTCATTGTAAGGCCATGGAATGTATCATTATGGACCACATAAATAAAAACATAGGTGACCTCCAAGCCCTGCATCCTACCCAATTCGGCTTTGTGACGGGCAGATCCTGCTCGTTAAATCTGGTGGATTTCTTTGAAAGTGGGACAAAGGCCACTGATGAGGGCATATCTGTGCAGACAGCATACCTCAACTTAGCAAAGGCTTTCAACACAATCCCATGTTTGGGCATTACTGATAAACTTAGCAAACTGAATGTAAACCCCTTCATTGTAAGATGGGTTGCCAATTGACTCACAGACTATCAAAGTGGGTAACTCCACATCAGCCAGCAGATCTGTTACCAGTGGGATGCCACAGGGTTCAGTGCTGGGCCCCCTACTGTTTGGTATATACCTCTCAGAAGTTCAGGTCTCTCCACCATGTCCTGTTAATATCGCAAGCTAGGTTAAGATCCCTAGAGCAAGTGAATCTTGTGCCATTGGATTGGCAGATGTGCAGCAACTTCATCAAGGCAGGGTCTGTGATGCCAAAAAGGATCTGCCCCAGTAGCAAGCCTTGGGGATAGGGCTTTATGGTGGTCCTCATAAGACATGTTGTTTAGTCCATGTATTAAATTGTGAGCAACCTCTATGGATGCTCCTTTTCATTATATATGTCTGGTAAGGTACATACCAAAGGGTCTATTGTACTCATTGACTGGTCTGATAAGGGCCAAGCACAGCAGGACAATGACATCCTTGAACTGGATGCCATACCCTTGCTTATAAGTTTATTTATTTATTTATTTATTGCATTTGTTTACCGGGATACGTCCACTGGGCCTAAAAGAGCCCATTTTCAGTGGAGGCCCAGGGAGAAAAGCTCCAACGAGGTACAGAAAAAAATATAAACAATTAGTACAGAAGCAGAAACAGTGTTACAGATAGTAAATATAGTAACATATACAGAATATATACATAAAAGCAGGAATCTAGTTTGTTTGAGTACAGCAATATATACAGAAAATATGATCTGCCCTGAGCAGTGAAACCCGAGGACTCCACTAGTGACTGGCTTCTCTGTGGAGGTTGAGTTCCCTATCCTAACTTCTTAGGTCATTTCTGTGAGCCAGCTGGCTATCCAGCAGATAACATAGGGGTTTATACTCAATTTCATGAGTTTGTCTATAGAGCTGCAGTGGAATATTATGTCAAATGCTCTTGTCAGGTCAAGGTAGACAGTGTGCACAGTTTTCCTCTGTTCTGTATCACAGTCATCATTACCAGATAGGCTTTAGACCCCTCCCCCAGGAAGGAACTAGGCAGATTTACTATTATTTTGCCTTGCTGCTTTTGTAAGGACTGAGCCTTGTGGGACACCACTCTGTAACTGGTTTGGAGTCTGACATGGCTCAGCAATTCTAACCATGTGGGTTCTGTCCTTGAGCAAGTTTGCAACCCATCCTAGTGACATAGGGGTTTTATAATTAAGCTGTGAGCTTAATCTATGATGCCCGAAAGTGGGGTATTGTATCAGAGGCTTTGCGAGGTGCAGGTAGTACCTGTGTGGACCACCTTCCCTCGTCAATGGCCAGCAGTGACTGTTTCAAAGCAAATGCGACTCAGGTTTAAGAGGCAGAATCTGCCCTTAACAAAGCCAAACTGGGTAGGATCTGTAGTGTCTGTAGAGTCTCCCAATATCTTTATTTATGATAAACCATGATGATCCTTTCCACTTAGCTTTGCAGACCAAACTACAGTCAGGCTTATGGAGAGATAGTTTTCAGGATCCGTTGAGGCACAACAGCTTTGTGGAGAGAGGGGCCATTGTTGCTGGCCACTCTTTGGGTACATATCCTGTAGTAAGGCTTAGGATGGAACAGTAGTTTTATGTTTGGGTTTAGCTCTTCTTGGAGTTCATGTAGGACGTAGCCAGGGACACTGTCTGGTCCCATTGATGCTGTGTTTTTTGCTTTGGAGAGGGCGGCTCTTACCTGAGCATCTGAGATGTCCACTCTGCTAACAGGATAGATATTTGCCCTTTTGGTGGGCGTGGGAGTTTGCGCTGAACCTCTCAGTTAGGATGTTGACAATGTCTGTAGGATTCGGGTGTATTTTTGTCATTTTGGACTAATTCTTGAGACATATCTGGGAATTCCCACCCAGGAGTTCCTAACATAACTAAAAAGAAAGCCTTGTAGGATTATCCGCCCGTGTCCTGTGCAATTTTCTCGAAGCTGGCCTTTTAGACTGATTTATGAATGCCCGTGAGTTTTTGCTAATATTGATCAGAGATGCCTTCCCTTTTTGGGATTTTGCCTCTATCATGTAGTAGCTTCCTTCTATTGTATGGTTTGTTTTATGGCCAGTCCACCAGACAGGACGTCTGCCTTTGGAGGATTGGGTCTTGGTTTCATTTGGGATTGTGATGATCCATGCATTCCTGAAGGTGTTCATAGAATGCGTTTATAAAGGATTCTGTGGTCTGGGCTGTATTTTCCACAGGCTTTGAAGGATTCCACCTTGGTTTTGAAGAGTGTGAAATTTTCTTTAGAGAAGTGTTTCACTGTGGTTTTCTGGGCAGGGGGTGGGGTTGGGATGTGAATATCCAGTGAGATTGTAGTTTTATGTCCAGTCTTACCTGTAGTAGAGGGATACACTTCTGGTCTGGAGCATAGAGCCCCCATGTTGGTGATGATCAGGTCCAGTATGTTTTCCCCTCTTGTGGGAGTGATGATTTTCTACTACTGTACACACATGATGATCAAAGGCCAGATTACCGTTTACATATGTTCCCAAATCCCTGACCACTAGGTCTATTTTAGGGGTGTATTATTAATGTGGGATTTTCCAGGGGTAGCTGTCTTTCCAAAGGATGCTATTATGAATTTCTTGGCATTGAGTTTCAGACCCTGGCTCTGACACCAATTATTAGTCTGTGCTTGGCTTTCTTGGTAGGTATTGTGTCACTGGGGTATTCTATGACTGTATTCTAGTTTTGTAATCATAACTTGGTCATGAAGACTTGAAGGTTGCGCCTAGCAAACTGAGGACTCCGGACTAGTGACTGGCTTCTCTGTGGAGATATCCTAACTTCTTAGGTCATTTCTGTGAGCCAACTGGCTATCCAGTAGATAACATTGGGGCTTATACTCAATTTCATGAGTTTGTCTGAGAACTGCATTTGAATCATGCCATTCATAACATCGGAGTCAAGGTAGACAATATGTAGTTTCACATATGTAGTGTCGATACCGTTGTATAGACTCATCCCCGGAAGGAACTAGAACCAGGTGGTAGTATTTGCTGCAATTTTTGCTACCTCTTGCAGTAGTTACATCAATGGATGTACATAGTGTAGTGCCAATTGGCTGCAGTTTCTGAAAATGCATAAAAAGTGCACTGATTGGCTACAGCATACTTGCATTTCCTTCGCTTTTTTATAGCGGCTATTGAATGTCCGGTAACTATGCAGCATTCAGAATGGGCCACTCACCCAGAAAATGCAATACCAGCCCCAAAATCCTCTCTTCTTCTGCACTGCACTGCATTATTTTACCGTGATAATAGGCTCAGTTCACGATCCTGACTTCTCTACTCCTCTCTATGTATGTTTCATCCACCAGACACCTGCCTCCTCATTCCACAGCTTGTTTCTTCCCACCAAACATAGTTTCAGCTACATTTGTAGTCCTGCTGTAATTCTGTTCAACTAATTCACACCATCCCCTTTCTGGCTGTCCAGACATGTTTGCAGCATCATTTAGAAGCTGTTAAAATTAATGCCCTGAGCCAATTATGGTGAACCAGCACCTGTCTCAGCTTTTTCAGAGTGAAGAACAAAGAAAAGAAAAGAGCACTTCACTGTAGCTGCAATGAGCCATAACTGGTGAAAACTATTACAGTTAATCTATACACCTCCCCATGCCAAAGACAAAAAAAAAAAAAAAAGCATAATGCCAGATGCATGACAACTACCCCTCTCCTCCTACCGTAGCCATTCAGGTCCTGTTCATGTGCCCTGCCCCAAACTTCCTTTAACATATTTTATTAAAAAATCTTCTTTTAAAACTGCAGCAAACTGTTTGCTTCCATTAACAAACAATTTGCATGGAGATGCTAAGGTGCTCATATTTTATTATTATTTTTTAACTTCTTTTTAACAAACAGTTGTTACATCATACTACACTACTTACAGCTTGCGTTTATTTCGTTAAAAAAAAATGTTACTTTTAAATTTTAAATTGTAGCACACTGCTTAGTACAATATATGGCTTGGTTGCTTTATGCTTTGGAGCCATGCATTATTATTTTGCCTTGCTGCAAAATTTTTTGCTACCTCTTGCAGTAGTTACATCAATGGATGTACATAGTGTAGTGCCAATTAACTGCAGTTTCTAAAAATGCACAAGTACACACTGATTGGCTTCAGCACACACATTCCTTCCTTTTTTATAGCAAGTATTGAATGCCCAGTAACTATACAGCATTCAGAGACGGGCCACTCACCAAAATACTGATACCAACCCCAAAATCACTCTCTTCTTCTACACTACTACATTATTTTTACCATTGATAATGGCTCAGTTACGTCATCCTGACTACTCTACTCCTCTCTATGTATGTTTCATTCACCAGACACCTGCCTCCTCATTCCACAGCTTGTTTCTTCCCACCAAACATAGTTTCAGCTACATTTGTAGTCCTGCTGTAATTCTGTTCAACTAATTCACTGCATCCCCTTTCTGGCTGTCCAGACATGTTTGCAGCATCATTTAGAAGCTGCTTCAATTAATGGCCTGAGCCAGTATGGTAAACCAGCACCATTTTCTCTCAGCTTTTCAAGTGAAGAACAAGAAAAGAAAGAGCACTTCACTGTAGCTGCAATGAGCCATAACTGATTGGCTTATTACAGTTAATCTATACACCTCCCCACTGCAAAAAGACAAAAAAAAAAAAAAAAAAGCATAATGCCAGATGCATGACAACTGCCCCTCTCCTCCTACCTTAGCCATTCAGGTCCTGTTCATGTGCCCTGCCACCAAACTTCCTTTAACATATTTTATTAAAAAAAAAATCTTCTTTTAAACTGCAGCAAACTGTTTGCTACAAATTTAACAAATAGTTACTGCCTGCATGGAGTGCTAAGGTGCTCATATTTTATTATTTTTTTAACTTCTTTTAAACTGTAGCAAACAGTTGTTACAATTTATACCCTGCCTGGCTGCAGTTTATTAGTTAAAAAAAATGTTACTTTTAAATTTTAAATTGTAGCACACTGCTTAGTACAATATAGCAAGCAGTTGCTATACTTTAGACCACACATGACATGCTGCAGTGCTCTGGTTTGACCGCAAATGCAAAACCAGCATTTAAAAACTGCTATTACATTACTGAAGGATCAGGACTGGCTGGTCATTCCCCCAACATTGTGTACCTGGGGCAGTTGTTTCTCTTGCCCCAGCTTAGGTACACTACAGCTTGTGGTAGTTTGAATTATGACGTGTCCTCTACTTAACAAGCTGCTCAGAGTTTGGCATCCTTAGCCAGAGATCTAAAGTCAATCTGAATGAAATCCAAGGCATCCTGTGAATTCTACTGATATATAAGTATTTTTATAACTTTCTTTGCACTTTTAAACTGTTTGCAGCTGTTTAAGGCTGCCACCCGTCCCGTTGTCAGCGGGACACTCACAGGTTGAGCTGCCTCATCCCGTTGCCGCTGTGGAAAGTAGTGGGACTTGAAAAGTCCCGCTTTTCAATCCCACTGAATTGCCGTGGAAAAGCTGCAATTACTTCCGGCTTTTCCACTGTAATTCAGTTACATCACCAACCCATACCTGCAGGCAAAGCTGCTGCCTGTTAGGTCCAGGTGCTGTAATTCATGCAGCAATTGGCTGCAATTCATGAAAGGGGTGGGGATTGGGGCAGGAAGAGCCCTGCAAAGATCGCGGCTGTAGGAGTGCTTTGTTTTAAATGCTTCTACACCCGCAAAAAAAAAAAAAAAGAGAGATTTTTTTTTCTAACAAGCCAGCCAGTCAGCCATCCATCCATTCATCCAGCCAGCCAGCCAGCCATTCTTCCAACCAGCCAGCCAGCCATCCATCCATTCATCCAGCCAACCATCCATCCATTCATTCAACCAGCCAGCCATCCATTCATTCAACCAGCCAGCCAGCCATTCTTCCAACCAGCCAGCCATCTATTCATGCAGCCAGCCAGTCAGCCATGCATCCCTTCATGCTGCCGGCCAGCCATTCTTCCAGCCAGCTAGCCATCCATTCATTCAACCAGCCAGCCATCCATTCATGCAGCCATCCATCCATCCAGTCATCCATTCATCCATCCATCCATCCATCCATCCATCCATCCATTCATGCAGCCTGCCATCCATCCAGTCATTCATCCATCCAGCTGCTACTCCCACCAACCAGCTAGCCACTCCAGCAGCCAGCCAGCCAGTCAGCTAGCCACTCCAGCAGCCGGCCAGCTAGCCACTCCAGCAGCCAGCCAACCAGCCACTCCAGCAGCCAGCTAGCCAGCTAGCTAGCCACTCCAACAGCCATCCGTCATACCCATAACAACATCTCCTTCACCGCTCCTGCGGTGACGTCATGGTAGAGGGTGTGGCCAGTGTCATATTGGCCACACCCCCATGCCCCACTTTGGCCCACTGAAAAGGTGGCAATCCTACAACTGTTTTGCCACCTACTTTAAACTGTTTGTGCCTGTGTTTTCTGCACTGCCTATTTATAGTACTTGAACAATTTATATCATAGGCTAGATTCAGACTTGCTAAATCTAGACTGTTTGGCATTTATTTAGTACTACAGCCAGCCATCTTACATTAAGAAAGTCCTCCTGCACCCATGTGGCCAACGAGTGTAGTCAAGGACCCATCTGAGTTGGGGATTGTTGGAACAAGGCTAAGTCTTGGGCTTTCCTATTGGTTGGATTGTTTGTTTAAATATCAGCTAAGTAAAACAGTTTTCACAGTGTTTGCACACAGTTGTGCACTGCACAAAGAGGATTAGCACTGCTGTGTACAGATGCAAACTCTAAAGAAGTCAAATTTTCCCTGGATAACTGCTAGGGAATGCTCTTAAGTTTCCTTGCTTCTAGGCATGCAACACAGTTGCTCACTGCTGCCCAGAGAGCAACTCAGCTGTGTTTTTTAAGACACCAGTGCAGGTTTCTACCTCTAAACCTCCTATAGATTAGCTGATTTTGCTAGTTCTACAGCAGGACCTAGTCCAACTAACCCATCCTCCACCACTTATTACAGAATACACCTAGCATAATGGAAGGTCAATTTCTCAATGTTTCTCCTGCCAGCCTAATTGACATGGCCATCCTAAGGCAATGTAGCAATTACCTCATGTATACAGACAACATACTTCTCCTAAAACATGCAAATACAATATGTGAGAGATGTATATGTACTATGAATCTGGAATCAGTGCTGTCTCTCTCATTTAATGACATACCAAATATGAAGCAGGTTGTCAGCATTCACACTCCAGCTCGCACACATACCAAACACACACATATAAACCCACATACATGGAGGTATTCCTAGAAATATACCAAAAGAGCAATGACCTCCCAAGCGCAAACCTTCTGCATACAATATGGTCTCAACAGCACCCACCACACATAATAACACAAGAATGAGTGTCTCACCCAGTAAGCCCCTAAGGCAGAACATATCTAAACCAAATAACTTGGTCATAGGCGATGCCATACTGAGACACAGATGACCCCCTCACTAGGGTATACAAGCAGAAGGTCATGTTCAACTGCCTGTTTGGCACCAGGATCCACTGTACTCAAGTCTCTCAAAAACAAGTACTGTTATGACTCTGTCATAGTCCATGTTGGAATGAATGACTTGAGACATAACTCACTGGACTATATGAAGACAGACATGATGGAGCTTTCAGATTATGAATCCCAGGCAGGTATGTCCCTAGCCCTAAGCAATAGTATTCCCTCACTCGGGATATCATAATGCAAATAAAAAAATGTTTGACTTCAGCAATTGGCTGAGCTTCTAGTGTCAGTCTAGGGGATCCAGTATCTGACAGCCTGGGATGATATGGTTGACAGACCATAGTGCTTTGTCAGAGATGGTCTTCACTTGTCACGTCTAGGCTTTAGGTTGCTGGCAAAGGTACTTGCCTCCCCATTATGGATTTTTTAGGCAATGTCATAAGAACAAAATTTCTGATGTAAAAATATCCTCCAGAAACAAACTCAGCATTATGGTGCTTAATGCTAGGTGTCTAAATCAGAAACTGCACTCACTTAAGCATTTCTCACCCAGGAAGATGCTGATGTCTGTGCTGTCACAGAGACATGGTTCAAGGCCTCAGACAGTGCCCCGGACATGCAGGGCTATAATGCATTTCACAAATTCAGACCACACAATGAATGTGAAAAATGAAGAGGGGAGGAGATGTATGCATCTTCATTAAAGACAAATATGCCTCTACACTGGTTAAACAGTACGACTCTCTAGAGATACTCCAAGTCCAGCTAACTATAGGAAAGACTCTTCTCCACATCATTGTTAGCTATAGGTCCCCCACCATGAACAACAAAAACCACACAGCCTACATGGACCTACTAAAGTCACTCTCAGTGCAGCCAAATACCCAGGTCATGAGTGATTTTAACTATCCTTCCATCTATTGGGTAACATATATGAGCACAAACACACTCACTCAAAGATTCCTGGACTGTGTTAACACAAATACTGTGGAGGAAATAAATCAGCACCCCCACAAGGGGCTCTAGCATCCTTGACATAGTGCTCACCAACATGGGGGATTGCTGCACCACCCCATGTGTGGGGCCCTCCCTGGTAAAGGTTGATCATAAATCATTCCCTTTCAAAATAATGATCATACCTGATGCATAGTTAGAAGCAAAAAGTTACAAAATTTCTCCAAAATAAACGATAGCCTACTGAGCGATGGCATCAATAGTTTCAGACCCCCTGCTAACACTGACAGCAATGACCCCTATACTGAGGTGTACACAAATGTGCTCTATAAACATCTATATAAATGTATAGACTCAGCTGTACCAGAACTGATCAAATCAAGATCCTCATGAAAAATAAGCCACCCTGGTGGACATCCAGAATAAATAGGTTATTCAGTAAGAGAAAGAAACTGCTGAAAAAATCAAGAGAGAACAGTCTCAGCAAAGGAAAATCTCCCTCCAAAGCATAATCAAGCAGATTAGACATCTTGTAAAGCCCACTAAAGCTAATTACAAAACTAAATTAGCATCCCTAGCTAAGGAAAATCACAAACCATTCTTTAGCTATGTCCAAAATCAAGGGATTCCCAGCTTTGTGCTGACCTACCTGTGAACAGTAACACTTATACAGAACATCAGGTCATTGCCAACTTGCTAGTGGACAGGTTTGCTGAAAACTTCACCTCCCCCGTCCCCACCAATCATTCCTCAGAACATACCTGTCACCAGTCTTCTGCTTAGTATCTCCAGAGAGCAGGTCATAGCTGCACCCTCCAAGGCCAAAAACACAGCCTCTTATGGGACCGAACAATATCTCAGGCTGCTTATTAAATGGTCTAAAACAAGAGTTAGTGGAACTGCTGGAACTGAGCATGGTCTTCAGTCTCAGTCTAAGCACTGGCTTTGTCCCAGCTGAGTGGAAAACAGCAACCATAATCCCCTTCACAAAGGGGGTCCCTCAGCCGACCCTGGGAATTATAGACCCATACGCCTAACAAACCTTATCTGCAAGGCCATGGACAGAATCATCATGGACCTAAACAACAAGGATGTAGGTGACCTTCAGACTCTTGACCCAAACCAGTTTTGCTTCATTAAGGACAGATCTTGCCTGCTAAACCTTGTGGACTTCTTCAAGGATATTGCCAAGGCCCTGGATGCAGGCAAAACAATTCATACTACCTATCTTGACCTAGTCAAGGCCTTTGACATAGTCACTCAGCCATCACTGAGAAACTCACCCAGCTGGTGATTAACCCTTATGTCACTAGATGGCTCACAAACAGAACACACACAGACAGAATTGGAGATGCTAAATCTACTAGCAGACCTGTTACCAGTGGTGCCACACAGGAATCTCTGCTAGGCCTCATATTGTTTAGTATCTATTTTTCAGAAGTTCAGGTGAAAACAGATAGCCTATATGGCTTACTAATTTTGCTGATGACTGCAAACTGGGTACAATCATAGAATGCGCCAGAGATGTCAACATACCACAAGATGGGTTTACACAGACAAATGATTGGTGTAAAAGTCATGGACTTAAACTAAATGTAAAACTATGTATTATTATCCCTTTTGGCAAAGGAGAAATCCTTGCCATTTACAACATAATACCATGTAAGCTGAAACCCAGTGGAGAGAGATTTAGGAACACAAGTTGATAGCAGCCTTCATTTTGATCATCAGGTGTCCATAGTAGTAAGGAAGGCCTTCTGCACTGCACACCTCATAAGCAAGGGTATAGCATCCAAAAGCTAAGGAGGTTATAACCCCCCTGTACTTGACTCTCATCAGACCAATATTAGAGTACAATGCTCCCTTCTGTATGTACATCTCCAGACATCTGTGGCAACTGGAGAGACCTCAGATGTTTCTCACCAAGAAAATTTAGGGCCTACAACACATGACCTACGCAGACAGACTGAATGCAATATCATTTTACTCAGTATCATATAGACTGCTTAAAGGTGACTTGTGCCTGGCCTACAGAGCAGTCTCAGACCCTGTCTTGATGAAATCCCTACTTTGATGAAGTTGCTGCACATCTGCAAATCCAATGGGACAAGATTTACTCGCTGTAGGGATCTTAACCTAGCTTGTGACATTAACAGGACATGCTGAAGAGACAGATATGTCTCACAGAGGTTGCCACTCCTCTGGAACAAACCCTACATTCATGTAAAACAGAGCTCCTCACTGACCCTATTTAAACATAACCAAGACAATTGGATGGAAAATCAAAAATCTACACCGGGGGGGGGGGGGTTACCTATGTCTCTCTTAGACAGAGACAGCTGGTGTTGATCTTAGATTTGCACACAAACATAGACTATATATCTTGGTCCATAAGGAAACAAGGGTATAACATGGTTAGGCTTGTAGAGGCCTTAGAGTCAATAGCCTAGTAACCTCCTTTAATGCTATGATTCTGTGACCCAACTGTGCACTACCATGTCTTTACACATACCAATGTCCAACCTCTAAGTAATTCCTCTCTTCTCTCTGCTTGTAATTTTACTTGGGGATCACATATTCCTACACTACCTGATATATCATATGTAGTCCCTGATTTCTCTGCAGTTACAACATGCCAGACCTTAGAACAATCAATCTTTTCCTAGATGACCTAATTTCAGCAGCAGTAAATGAAAACAGTCATACCTCCGAACCTCTGTATTTCCTCATAGACACTACCAAACCCTCTCAATTTGTAATCACAACTCATCTAGAATTCCTTTCAAAGGAATTCATTACATACAGCAAGCCATTACCAATTAACATGTCTGCCCATACTCACACCCAAACAAATATCATGATAAACATACCAATCAAAACAATCCCTTCAAAACATTCCTCATATTCACTATTCATCTAACCCTATTGCTAACCATAACCCTCCTTCATGTCAATCTAAAATCTGATTTTGTTCCACACCATTTAACCACACCAAATTATCCAGGCTCCAAATCTTTACATTCTAACCACACTCTATATACCATTGATTAATGCAGGCAGCATACTTAATAAATGAGAATAGTTGCATGCACTCTTATCCACCCATTCTCCTGACATCCTGGCAGTGACTGAATCATGAGTTTAACAAGATACTCCCCTAACTTATGCTCACATTTATTGGCTGTGGATATCTGTTCATTGCAAGACCAAGGACACCAGGATAGGTGCTAGAACACTTTTACTGATAACAAAAAGAAATATACACAAATTCCTGTTTGCAAAATGTATTACACAATGACTACTACTAAAACTAAGCAGCCATGAAACTATCTAGTAAAATCTACAATTGCATAGATATCAATACAAATGGTAATATTGACCAAGCACAAGGATTTTAGGAGTGGCTGCAGTGTTACCAAATAAATATAAGTACTTCCAATGGTTAAAATATTCTGTAAAGGACCAGTCACAATGAAAAGTGTAAATATATTTAATAATAAATAATAATAGGACATGAAAATGCTAAATATCTATTTACAATAAGAACCAGAGTTTCAATCACATGAAATATTAAAAACAGTGGTGGACAGGTTCACACAGTTACAGAAAAAAACAATACTTAATCTCACTATATTTTTCTGACTGATCTTATGAACTACTGTTCCCTGATCACTTACTAGAGCAAGGCAAGATGAAGTAGGTCAGGGGTCCTCCTTGTCAGGTTCCAAAAACAGACTTCAGCCTCACCTAGTATTAAAATATAATTTTTAGTGATGGATTACAGAATGACATCACATACATCTGTTCATCTGACTTCTGGTTCCCATGCTATCCCCCCGCCCCCGGCCAGAAGCTGTCATGATTTAGCACATGTGTGTCAATAATACACATACAGAGCCTTACTAGGATCTGCTGCAGCTCCTGGAAGTCATAAAACAATTTAAAATCAAACCTTCACCCTTTCTGAGTAGCAATTAGTTCACCCCAAAGACAATACAGAAAGCTTCCTAGTACACACTTTTTGTCTTTGGCTGCATTGAGAACTATAAGATACAATCTGTATGGCCTAAGTCAGGTAATTTCAAACTATTTTCAAAGTTAAGTGGATTGAGATTAACCTCTTCTCTTCCTGTATCCTCTGTTAAAACATATGCATTTAAACAGTTACAATAATGCATGTATATTTCTTTTTCTGTACAGCAGGGCATGCTGTTGGTACATTTTTAGCATAAGCAGCTTTGCAAATATATTTTTCAACACAATCACCTGTAGAAATCAGTTGGATATACAAATGACATAGAATTACTTACACAATTCTATCTAGCTGTGCTGGCATATGTTACACATGCCCTATTTCTCCTGGCATAGTTGGCAATATCTCACATCGTCACATACTTGAAAAAGGTATACTCTTAAATATCTATATGAGACACTGTACAAATTCAGATATTTTAATGTCTGTATTAATTTTAATGCATTGTATTAACTTTGATTTCCACACTCATAGATGTCTTTTGGTATATTACCACTGTACTCTTTCCAATTTACTCATGCTCATTTTCTTTTAATGTTCGCAGACCATTATTTCATACTCTAGTTGGGTCTAATGTAACTCACAAGCAATGATTTCATTATTTCTGATTTCCTAGACTTTATAAATCCTTTTATACAAACTATAGCTCTATAACTATCATTAACCAATTTGTTGATATGATTAGGAAAAAAATCAAACTGGATTTATCCATATAGCCAGGTCCTTAAATGAATCTACAGTTTCTATCACTGTGTACTGTATTAAATCAACTTTCAATTTATGTCTTCCACATATCAATTGTTTTGTTTTGATGTATTTCTCAGCATATTATTCTCCTGTGCCCAAATGGTCAATTTAGTCAAGTTTTTTGCAGAGCTGCCCTATTTGTAACACATAATCAGTTTACCCATTTTCAAGTCATCTTCATACCACCTGAAGAACACCTCACATGAAAAAGATAGATCTGAAAGATACAACATAAACAATTATGGGCCTAGAACAAAGCCCTCTGGGACATCCTGACTGTAACTTAGAGTTTCACCTCTCCATTTCTGATGATACTTGTCATTTCCTATTTGTAAGTCATGCAGCTATCCATCCTATCAAGATTACATCAGTAGTGGACATTTTAGTGTTGTGCAACATTCTGAGACAGTTTCAATTTTTTTTGGGATGCAAAATTAATGAAGATAAAACAAAGGCTAGAGTTGTAAACTATGTCCCCAAACATAAATAGTTTCAGTGTCTGTAAGCACAAAGCACCACTTGTAAGTCATGAATCTTTATTTAATGTATTCCACAAGTAAAATGCAGATAAAAATAGTAACAGGTTAAGCGCTTTCACCCAGGAATCTCCTGAGATTCATCAGAACATAAAAGTCAGAAAATAGTAACTTCTTTTATACCATTCAAACTAATTTACCCCAATGAATGCATCTCATTAATATTAATTAAACTGATGTCATTAAATTACACACTCATTAATCAAATTCCCTCCTGTCTGTTAATGACTATGAATTGTAGATGTATATTAAATATTAAAACTAGTGCAGAGTCAAGTTAAAAAAATTACTCATATAAAAATCTAATGACATCAATTTAATGACATCAGATGAATTACTATTAGTTACTATTTTTATCTGCATTTTACTTGTGGAATACATTAAAGAAGGATTTGTGACTTACAAGTGGTATTTTGTGCTTACAATAGTTGCTTGTGTTTGTTTTTTGGATTTTTTTGGTAGTTTCAGTGTTTACCAATATTTATGGAACATTATACAATGAAGTATTTAAGATTATGGGTTAAAAAGATTCTGTTATGGCAGTTAAGGATATGTGGGAAGAGACTAAACAAAAGGTAATACAAAAACTGAGAAACTGGAAGCTCTCATCTATGGATATGAATAGCAAAATACAACCATTAAAAATGTTTGTAGTCCCTTTAGTTTTATACACAAGTTATGCATATTTTTATCAACCAGAGGAGAAGTTGTGGATGGTAATTAATAAAGAGTTTAATGATTTTATCTGGGAAGGGAAGAGGACAAAAGTCATGTGGGACAAGTTGATCTTTTCAGTAGAATATTCTTATGATTACCTGATATGAAGGGATATTTTAGAGCTACACAGTTAAGAAAGTCCCTTATACATAATACAAGCAGAAAGCTACAATTCAAAGTGGAAAAGTGGAAATGGATGATGATGAAGTTGTGTGTGTGTGTGTGTGTGTGTGTGTGTGTGTGTGTGTGTGTGTGTGTGTGTGTGTGTGTGTGTGTGTGGGGGGGTCAAGAAATAAGGACACTGTTGGATTTTTGATGCAGATCCTTAAAGAGAATAACAACAGTCATGCAAAATATTATATTCATAAAGTATCAAAAAGTATTGTAAGAGCTAAGCCTACATGGGGATGAAGAAAGGAGATCCTGCTGATAGCAATGACTGTCTGTAATCAGAGTATAGAGAACAGGCAAGATGGGGCTTGAATTTACTGGAGGAAGCTGGCAAAGGAACTAATGTATTAAAAACAAATAATTAGACAGGGAAAAGCAATAGAATGGGAAAAGGCCAAGAAGAAATTTGGACTGCTGGCTTGAGACCACCTTCCTTAACAGAGACTGATATCAGAGTATAAGCAAAGTGAAAAGGATAGAGGAATCCTAAGTGAATGACCTGCATGAATCTAGAACAGAAGCTGCTGTTAGAAATGGGATAGGTAGTGGAGCATATAAAATATTATACAATAACTATAGGAATCATTCAGAAGAGATTAGAAAATATTGGGAAGAGACTGGATAAACAATTCAAAAAGAAACAAAATGGGATGGGAGGAAGTATGTATGACTCCAAAATGTGCAACAAAGTGTAGAAAATTTAGGAATTTGTGTTTGCATAGGTATTTTTATTCATCCAAGCAGACTCCAAAAAAATTTTCCTCAGGTAAATGGCAAATTATTGAGGTGTGATTGGGAAGAAAGAGATAACTGGGAACATACGTTTGGGGATTGTAGCACATTGGCAGTCTTTAAAAATTCCCTACAGAGTACTCTGTCAGAAATATTGGGCGAGCAAATGGGAGTCACTAAGAAAATAATTTTTTGAGCAGAGATTCAGGATCGGAATTGTTTACACATAATAAGGCATTATTGAGTTTAATTCTGGTGGCTGCCAAAAACATTTACTAGAAAATGGAAATCAAAGTCTAAATCAACTGTACCTGAAGTAGTGAATATTGTAACAGAGGCAAAATAACTGGAAGTGGAATGTTTAGAAAGGGTAGGAGCAAATTACAAAGAAAAAATGGAAATTGTGGGGACAATACATGCAGAAAAATGTTTTTGAGGGGGAATGAGTTTTAAGGGAAGGCAGGAATTGACCAACGTATGTAATGTTGGACTGATTATATTGTACAGAAGAATATGTATCATGTATAATATTTGTAACTCTGAACATGTTAATATGGCTTGTTTTCTTTTATTTAAATGCAATGTTGCCTATTTCACAGGTGATAATTCAATAAAAGTGTGAAAAAAATTACATCAATATCTAGTTGTTCTAATTTATTTTATGTTTTTATTTTTAGCTGTTCTAATTTATTGATCAGTGTTTTGTGTATGACCCTATCAAATGCTGAAGTTAAGTCCATATAAATTGTATCACATCTGAATTTTTAATTTATAACTATTATATTGTTATAGACTGTCTTGTTACAGGTGTCATTGATCTATTTTCAAGTTCTGACAATAATGCAACCCAATAAGCTTATCCATTAGTTTCCACCACATGAAAGCAAACTTATGGATCTGTATGACACTGGGTTTGTTCTTTTCCCCTTTCTTTTAAAGTTATGTTGAAGAAGTGCTTGTCTCTAATCTTGTGGATTCTCCCCACACTTATAATGGTACTGTAAGTTCATGATCAAGTGTCATTATTACTAATTCCTTCTCTTCCTTAGGCTTTGTTTGAGTCCAGTTTGTACAGTAGTTCTTTTTTTAAATAATTTAATTTAATTTCAATATCTGACGTTAGCTGGCTGATACTTGGACAATTTATCACTTTCTTAGTGGAGGCAAACTGCATTGCATACATTTTTCTAAATATATGTATAATCTGTTGTATTTGATAATACCTTTCAGAATTGGTTTACTATCAAAATTCTGAAATGCATTCGGTTGAGCAATCACTTACTCGAAAAATAACCCTGAAAATAAATACATTGTCTAATCAAAACAATGAAAGCGGTTGACACATCCATATTAGACATAGTCAACATTACCCAGTGTACCTTGCCTTCCAGTCACTGCTAACTAATGTTTTAAAGGGGGAAAAGCCCCCCTCCACCCCCATGTGCGGGGTCTGTGGCCCAACACCCCCTGCTAATTATATGTACAAACTCCAAAATTGTACTACAGTGAGGAAATGGGTACATTTCCTGATCCCCAATGTACTGCCATCTCCAAGCAGAATGTCAACCTCACAACAGCAAATGCACACTAGCATTAGCTGTTGTGGCGTCAACCATTTTTGGTTCGGCCTTCCATGAACTGGAAAATAGCCTTTTAACCATCCCAGTTCGCGTGGATGCCATCCGAAATTTTGATAGTAAACCTTTAGAATTTATGAATAGTTAATCAGTTTGTATGTCTTTACTCCTACCTTTCTTTTGTATTTATAAAATGTTTTCCTATTATACTAAATATCTTTATATACATGTTCTTCAAATTTTTCTTGATCTTGATTTTGTCTTACACTCTGTTTAATTTGTCTGTCCAGCTTGATTATTCCAGTTTTAAAAATTATAGTTCAGACTCTTTTCTATTTCTTATATTTTTGTCTGTCACCTTAATCAAATTATTTTGTTCTTAAGGGAATATATCCTCTTGACCTTGTGTGCCTAGATCCTGATGTAAAGCTATTTTTTTGCATTTAATTATCTTTCAAAGCTTGCCACATTCCGTCTGCACTTTTTCACTGAAAGCATCACTTCAGTTAGTTTTACATAATGACTATTTTGCTTCCATATAGTCTGTTATTAATCATCTGTGCATTGGTTTCGATTTCAGTTTGGCAAAATTATCTAGTAGCATTTTAACCTTTATAACACCATGATCACTGCATATCAGTGGTCTTAAAACTTGACATGAAGTAGCAGTCATTTCCTTAGGAACACAAACAATATCTAGAATGTTCCATTGCCTGGTCAGTTTATTTTACACTCTGCAGCAATTGTTGTTCTAGAACATATGTTATATATAATTTCCTTACTAGTGTTGTTGAATCAATATTATTCTAGTCTGTTTATTGTCCCCAGGCACTATTATTTTCCTTGCTGTGTTTCATGCAAGAAATGCATGGATATCTCTAGATCACCAGCATTTGACTTTGGTGGTCTATACACTCCAACAATTGTTATATGTTCCAGGGTTCTCTTATAGTCACAGTTACATGTCACTTTCACTTAGGTTTTAAATATGATGTGTGTGTAACTAATTTTTTTACTTCTGACAAAGTTTGCTGTGGTGCAAACAAAAAGCGCTTTAAGTCCTGGTATTAAATGAAATACCTGTTTCCTGAGCTGTGCCATTTTTTGTTATTTTAAAAGTCTTTTGTGTTTTTGAGATTTTACAGTTATACTATCTGCAAAATTGATCTCATCGAACAAGTAATAATTACAGGTCTCTTAACAATCTTTAATCTCTATCATAACATCACAACCTGTTTTTTTTGTTAGAATATCTGTTACAGTAAAAACATTTATACCCTGACAGAACTTGTTTCCAGTAATTTTTCTTTAATGATGTTTCACAAACAATGGCAACATCAGTCTTATGGGAATGTAACAAATTTTCCAGTGAAAGAAACTTTATTATTCATGCTTCAGTCATTAACAACCATGAGAGAAACATCAAATGTTGCTGTCTGTGAAACCTTAAATTTCTGACCTGGCAAAAATCCTATCTTGTGTTAGGCAAATATTACATAGTATCTGTTGCAAAAATTTGCTTTCCTTGTCTTAACAAGTACATACAATCCTGACTAAATGCATGTGTGCTCAAAATTAGGCTTGGGTGCTCTGCACACTTCTTTTTTTTAAGTGGACAATTTTTTCATGTGGGTAATTACCCAAAAAATCTTTTGAGTCACACTGACTCGACTCTCCTTTCTATATGTAATTTCTGAAAAATATGTCCTAACACCTATACAAGCATTGCTATCTAACAGGGCTGTAAGTTTCTTACCAACAGTCAGAGAGTCCTTGTAGATAAATTATTTGTACCAACATGAATAAAAACAGCTCTATACTTCCTTAACCTTAAGGCATTCTAAGGCCTTTCTCACATCCTTCATTTTTGCTTCTGGTAATCATAACACTTTTTGATGTTCATTGTGTTTTCTGCAAATGTAAGTATCAATTCCTCTGATAATTGAATCTCCAATTACAAGAATTTAATTTCTGATCAGATCTGAAGAATCTTCAACTTCTATTTGGATAATACCTGCTCTATCAATTGTTACAAAGGAATGTTTTTCATTACCACTAGTCATCAATTTCACTGTTTTCATTGCGTATTACATTTGCAGGCATACATTTCTCATCCAGCTGTCTTTGTACTTTCACCACTTGAGCCATGTTGTCAACTTCAGTCTTTCTACTCTTTTTTCTTACAGTAATGTTCTTCAATCTTTCCAAGTTCATTTTTGATTTCTTCCTCTTCACCTGCCCCTAGACTCTTTTTTCCACTTTCTCTGTTGGAAAAATGATCCCTTATTCTGTAGAGTGAATGTTTTCTGATTGAACAATGTTATCTTTCCGTGTATTCATTGTATTAAGTAACAAAGCAGTGTCCTTGTTAGTAGATATTCTCTATGCATTGCAGACAATCAATTTTTTTTTATTTTTATTTATTGTGAATTCCTTCTTTTTTTCTTTCTTTCCATGTGCTGCTCGGAATCCTCTGATTGCTAAATAATTGTACAACCAAAAAGATGACTAATGAAACAAGCCACTGCCCAGCAAGATGTAAAACAAAAATTTATTACTGTTAAGCAACACACTTTTCTCTGCTTTTCATCCTGTGTAAATTACATAACTTCTTCAGACAAATTATTCTCAAGTGTCAATGCTTATAAATAACTAATATTTAAACAATTAAGAACAATTCAATTAAATAATTAAAAAGGCAATTCAGTAAGTAACACATACGTAAATACATAAATACATAAATACACATGTTCAACTAACACTTCTCCCAAAAGGATTGCCCTATTCTAAGAACTAATATTTGTAATAAAAATCTTAAAAATGTTAAAAATCTATGACCAGTGTTAAATAAACTTGTATAAATACCATAAACAGCACTAATAACATCAAATGGTGTTATCAAGCTAGACTCTTAAGCCTCAAAAATACACTTAATAGATAAAGAGTCATTTAAGCCAGGAAAACTACTTGCATCCAAACGAAGTTGCCAAAATAGTTCTAACTTTTCTAATAACAATGAAAATGGACCCTCTCTTACGTTCATTGGTACCATGTCTATCCCTTTAAAACTGAACTCATGTTGGGGATAGATACCTATATGTTTAGCCAAGGCATTCTCACATTTATTTTTATTTATACAATACTGTTGTTTGTACACACATTCCCATAACCTCCTATCGGTTTTCCCAACATAGAATGCGGGGCAATGGTTACACTTAGCTAGGTAAACTACCCCTCTAGTTTGACAATCAGTTTTATAGTTAATGTCAAATTTAGTGCTTCCCACAACAAAGGAAGATCCTGTGGTCATAAACCTACAAAACGTACACATGTTGTGTTTAAACATACCCTTCCTTGTCGAAAATGGTCTATTGTCTCCTTCCAAAATACCTTTTAGGTTCATACCTCTTCTAAATATGATTCTAGGTTGGGTCAAAAGGCTTTCTCTTAATGTATTCTCATTGGTGGGAAAGCACCAGTTTTTTAATATTATAGCTTTAATGTTACTGGCATCAACACTAAATGTACAAATGAAGTTCTGTTCTACTGGTAGGTCCTCCTGTGTGGGAACCATAAGTAAGCCAGTGCAACCTAAATTTAAAATTGGTGTATAAAACCCAGTATCCCTCTTAGATTGAACTTCATACATCACCTCTGAAACCATCCTAAGGGGGTACCCTCTTTTAATAAAATTGTCCTTTAGTTAATCACATTCAAGCAGAAAGTCATTGCTTCTGGTAACCATTCGGGCCGCTCTGACTAATTGTCCCTTCAAAACTGATTTCTTCTGTGACAAGGGATGGCAAATCAAATAATGGAAGAAGGCATTTGAATAAGTCTCTTTCCTAAAAATTCTGGAGACATAACAGCCTTTACTATAATCTTTAAAAAGTTCCACATCGAGATATGCTATCCTTTCAGTGCAAAAGGAAGATGTGAACTGAAGGAATGTGGTGGTAGAATTAAAATATGGTAATAAATCTTCTGCCTGAGAAAAATCTCCCTCAAACAAAATAAATATATCATCCATAAACCGTGTATAAAAATAAATGCCTTTGGACATGTAATAATATTGTTAGATAATACAAATTGATTCTCCCAATGTGCCATTACTAGACTGGTGAAGCTGGCCCCACAAGGTGACCCCATCGCTACGCCAACCGTTTGGAGATAATACTTGTTGTTGAAAGTCAAAAAATTGCAAGATAAAAGAATATCAAGTAATTTGTCCACCAAATCCAGTTCTTCACGTGTGGCCCCATTTTTCTGCATGGTTGCCAAGGCCCATTCCATGCCTTCAATGTGGGGTATGGAAGAATAAAGGTCTTTAACATCCACTGTTAGAAAATTCCTTTTACTACAAAAAGTTAAAATATTAATTTTGTCCAAAAAGGACCAAGTATCCTTACAAATCTGACTTTTTGACAGTAAATATTTTGTTCATATAAAAGTCAGCAACTTTAGCACAAGCATATGTTATGCTATTTCTTGCATCCAGTAGGGGACGCATTGGGGGGGGGGGGGTCTTGTAGATTCTTTTGAATTTTTGGAATGCCAAAAAATATCAGTGTCCTTGGGGCTGGCATGCTAAGATAATTGTACATATGAGCATCAATTCGAGCTTCAATAAACATGTCATTGATATATGAGTTGATCCTATTGTATGCAGTGTTCATCTCATTTCTGGAGACTTCTTCATAAGAATCTGTTATAATAATCCTGGTCATTCTATCCACATAATCCTCCTTACTCATAATGGCCAAGCCTCCCCCTTTGTTAGGTTGCATGATCCTAACTGGGGTCTCCTGTAGGGATTTAAGCATACTTCTCTCATATTGAGTCATATTAGGCTTAATAGTGTTCACCTGAGGTTTCTGCTTCAATAAATTACGGATGCCCAGTTCACATATCTGCTCAAATAGTAATAAGGCAGGATGGAGAGGGGGATTGTACACACTAGAAATATAAAAATTAGGTTTTGGGCTATTATTGTGGCCCAATAATATTTTCAGGTTCAAGTTTCTAACAAAACTCTTAAGATCTATAAGTGTCCTGGCTACATCTGCCCGGGCAAAGGGTACAAACTTGAACCCCTTGGATAACAAATCCACCAATTCAGGCTCAATGTCAAGGTCAGAATAATTAAAGATTTTAAAGTCTTTACTGGAGTTACAAATCAACTTACAGTTAACATTCACATTTGGGTTAACAGCCATTGTTGTAAGAATCATTTCTTCCGGTTCCTGTTCCTGTTTTGTTTCTGGCCTCGAACAGGGCTGTGGTTGAAAGCCCTGTTCTAAAAACTTGTATTATTTGTAGTATTATGGTTAGACAATTTGCCCGGTGGATTGTTAATCTTTCTAGTGTGAATACGTTCACTCCTTCTTACGTTGTTAACTGCTACTGCATTATTATTATCCTGAGATGAATTTTCTTCCACAAGGAAAGTATTAGACACAGAATCTTGTAACCCTCTGGCCCCAGTTAGGTCATTCCCCTGAGAAGGTTTTGGTTTGGGATAAGCAGTCCCCTGCCTATAATCCTTGAGGTCCTGGTTTAATTTTTTAATCTTGGTAGCTTTCAGCTTATTTAAATACTGATCTATACTATTATAAATTCTCTCGCAGTCAAACCAGTAGTGTATAAAACTCTTGGTCTAATTTAATAAAATTGTCCAGCAAAGCTGTCTCTTGATTCAACATGTTAATAGTATTCTGATAATGGGCACACACTTACAAACACAAGGTGCAGGGTTTGAGGTCTCACAAGGGATAATTGGCTACTTAAAAATGGGCTCAGGGGGGCAGTTAGCTTAAATCTATAAAAAGTTCAAGCAATTCAAACCCATGTTTATTGAACAAACTAACTAATTCTTTATGGAATAAAGAACCCTCGGCAAGAGCGGTCGGGTATTGCCATGACCTAAGCCCCTTTGGTATAATTTTGAGCCATAAACATTCATGGAAATAAGCAACTTCTAGTTGCAATTTCCTCAATTTGACCAGCTTCTGGTCAAATTCTTGTAACTTTAATGATAAATCAGTACCTGTGGTCCCAGGGAATTCCGAGTTATTGCCTTGAGGATGGTCGTCAAAAACGAATGGTCTTTCGACCCAATTTCCGAATACGAAAGGTTCCTGAGTGCTGTTATGGTTATCTCTTCCTGCTTGATGTACATTAATGGAAACAGCATCTGTAACAACTTGGCCATTACAGTTACTTCCTAAGTTAGAACATGGTTTAGGTGCTGCTGCTCCCTGTTCCGATATTGCAGCCCTCAAATGATGAGGGTTATTGTCAGAAATAGAATTAACACCAGCAAATCCAGGAGAAGTTAAGATTCTTGTGCTAAAGTTGCTGACTTTTATATGAAAAAATATTTACTGTCAGAAAGTCAGATTTGTAAGGATTCTTGGTCCTTTCTGGACAAAATTAATAGTTTAACTTTTTGTAGTAAAAGGAATTTTCTAACAGTGGATGTTAAAGACCTTTATTCTTCCGTACCCCACATTGAAGGCATGGACTGGGCCTTGGCAACCATGCAGAAAAATGGGGCCACATGTGAAGAACTGGATTTGGTGGGCGAATTACTTGATATTATTTTATCTTGCAATTTTGTGACTTTCAACAACAAGTATTATCTCCAAAAGGTTGGCATAGTGATGGTGTCACCTTGTGGAGCCAGCTTCGCCAACCTAGTAATGGCACATTGGGAGAATCGATTTGTATTATCTAACAATACTATTGACATGTCCAAAGGCATTTATTTTTATACACAGTTTATGGATGATATATTTATTTTGTTTGAGGGAGATTTTTCTCAGGCAGAAGATTTATTATCATATTTCAATTCTACCACCACATTCCTTCAGTTCACATCTTCCTTTTGCACTGAAAGGATAGCATATCTCGATGTGGAACTTTTTAAAGATTAGTGTAAAGGCTGTTATGTCTCCAGAATTTTTAGGAAAGAGACTTATTCAAATGCCTTCCTCCATTATTCGAGTTGCTATCCTTTGTCACAGAAGAAATCAGTTGTGAAGGGACAATTAGTCAGAGCAGCCCGAATGGTTATCAGAAACAATGACTTTCTGCTTGAATGTGATTTACTAAAGGACATGTTTATTAAAAGAGGGTACCCCCTTAGGATGGTTTTGGAGGTGATGTATGAAGTTCAATCTAAGAGGGATACTGGGTTTTATACACCAATTTTAAATTTAGGTTGCACTGGCTTACTTATGGCTCCCACACAGGAGAACCTACCGGTAGAACAGAACTTCATTTGTTCATTTAGTGTTGATGCCAGTAATATTAAAGCTATAATATTAAAAATTTTGTGCTTTCTCACCAATGAGAATACATTAAGAGAAAGCCTTTTGACCCAACCTAGAATCATATTTAGAAGAGGTATGAACCTAAAAGGTATTTTGGAAGGCGACAATAGACCATTTTCGACAAGGAAGGGTATGTTTAAATGCAACATGTGTAAGTTTTGTAGGTTTATGACCACGGGATCTTCCTTTGTTGTGGGAAGCACTAAATTTGACATTAACTATAAAATTGATTGTCAAACTAGAGGGGTAGTTTACCTAGCTAAGTGTAACCATTGCCCCGCATTCTATGTTGGGAAAACCGACAGGAGGTTACAGGAACGTGTGTACAAACACCAGTATTGTATAAATAAAAATAAATGTGAGAACGCCTTGGATAAACATATTTGGTATCTATCCCCAACATGAGTTCAGTTTTAAAGGGATAGACAAGGTACCAATGAACGTAAGAGGGGGTCCATTTTCATTGTTATTAGAAAAGTTAGAACTATTTTGGCAACTTCGTTTGGATGCAAGTAGTTTTCCTGACTTAAATGACTCTTCATCTATTAAGTGTATTTTGAGGCTTAAGAGTCTAGCTGGATAACACCGTTTGACGTTTTTATTAGTGCTGTTTATGGTATTTATACACGTTTATTTAACACTGGTCATAGATTTTTAACATTTTTAAGATTTTTATTACAAATATTAGTTTTTAGACTAGGGCAATCCTTTTGGGAGAGGTGTTAGTTGAACATGTGTATTTATGTATTTATGTATTTACGTATGTGTTACTTACTGAATTGCCTTTTAAATTATTTAATTGAATTGTTCTTAATTGTGCAAATATTAGTTATTTATAAGCATTGACAATTGAGAAAAATTTGTCTGAAGAAGTTTTGTGATTTACACAGGACAAAAAGGAGAGAAAAGTGTGTTGCTTAACAGTAATACATTTTTGTTTTACATCTTGCTGGATGGTGGCTTGTTTCATTAGTCACCTTTTTGGTTGTTCAAGTTGTTTCATTTTATTGCTTTGGCTAAATAATTGTATCCAGAATTCCAAAGTTGTCTTTGGTGTTATCTTGTTTAATAGTGGTTGACTGATCATTACTTACAACAGACACTTCCTTTCCTAAATGTGTTCTATATACACTTTGCCTAATGTTATTTATCTCATCAGTCCAGTCATTAATACAGTTAATGACAGTTCTCCAAGTTGTGCCATTTGCACAAGTGCAATCATCACTAGTAAGTCTAGATTTACTACTAATAATGGTGAGCAAATCATCCAACTTTTAACATTACCAGTCAGAAGTGTTATCAGGTGTTAGCTTTAAATATATAGAGCATTTAGTACACAGTATACGATACTCATGCTTTTCCAAATCATTAATGGCATACTCATTTAAGGAATCCATTTCCAGCTACAAACAAATAAAGAATTTTTAAATAAAAGAATAATCAAAATCAATAACAAATGAATTTGAATATATTTAAAATCAACTTCTATGAGATAACCACATAATACACAGTCAAATATTAAATTAATTACACTGAGATAACCTTATATGGGGGAAGGGTAATTCATAAAGTTATTTTTCTAACATGCCATACCAGTTGTGCCAGTCACACAGATGCTAGATTTCCTTTACATCAGTATCTCATGCAGTCACAGATCATTATAAGAGTAAAGATTAGAGATAAATAGTGAAATAGAAATCAAAATAAATCTTCTGTTACGAAGTCATACAATATGTCACAAACCAACACAGGAGTCTTTCGAACTTATGGATATGTTACCTATATACTAAGAAAGACCGTAACCAGGCAGCTGGTGCTGTATGTTTATTCACACATAATCACACACTAACTGCGTGGCTACATGTGAATAAACTCACAGCATTTGCTGCCTATTTTTGTTTTTCATAGTATATGGTGAAATATTATTTGTTTTGTTGTGTTTCAATACACAAATTGTGTATGAATGTTTTACTCAGTTACTATTTGATTATCCATGCATGGATGACTTACTTAGAATACCTTTTAGTTGTTAAGGCTGAGAATTGTAATGCAGTTTGTGATACCCACTGTTTTGCATTCCTGAAGTCTTGTCTTTGGAAATTAATTATTTACTCCTGGTTCTCCTATATTATGCTGTGCCCAGTTATGTATGCTGCATGTATGGTGCATGGTGTCTATTTATGGGCACTTTACATCTGCACAGATTCTATGGTCTTTTATTTCTCTTGTGGAAACGTGGTGCACAATTCACAAATATGCCAGCTAGGTGTCTTACTCAACATTGTAATGCTTTATGAATAACACTATAAAATTTCTGAATAATACTAATTTCATATAAATAGGCTTTTTATGCAGAGGTGTAGAATATTTGTGAAACTCATGGATTATTTAAATACAACTGCATAATTAGTTAACAGGATTAATTTAATAACCAAGAAAACAGGAGCTATTTCAAAAACACTACTAGTACTGAAGCACTACTTTTACCACACACATGAACATTAATGCACAGCAAAACAGAGGAAACAAATACACTAAAACTAATTAAAAAGAAAAAAAAAACCTAAATTTAAATAAACTACCCCATAAAATACCCCATAACAAAAGTGCACTCAAATGTTAACACAAAGGTATAAGCTCCGTCCTAAGACTTAACATTTAACATTTAACTGGGTGGCAAAGTAGTAGGTATTTAGGAGTGCTGTCCTAAGACTTAACATTTAACTGGGTGGCACTTTGATAGGTAGTTAGGAGTGCTGTCCTAAGACTTAACATTTAACTGGATGGCACCATGGTAGGTAGTTAGGAGTGCTGTCTTAAGACTTAACATTTAATATTTAACTGGGTGGCACAGTGGTAAATAGTTAGGAGTGCTGTCTTTAGACTTGACATTTAACTGGATGGCACCATGATAGGTAGTTAGGGGTGCTGTCTTAAGACTTAACATTTAACTGTGTGGCACTATGGTAGATAGTTAGGAGTGGTATCTTAAGACTTAATATTTAACTGGATGGCACCATGGTAGGTAGTTAGGAGTGCTATCCTAAGACTTAACATTTAGTATTTAACTGGGTGGCACTGTGGTAGAGCAGTTAGGAAAGGAGCCTCCCAGCACCTGATTTTTAGTTGGGGTACCTTCTGAGTGGACTTTGTATATCCTTACTTTGTCTATGTGAATAATTGCTCGGTGCTTCAGTTCCCCTTCCATCCCCTAAACATGCCATAGGTGAACTGCAATTCTTTAATTTGAGCAGATGTGTACACTCACTGTGTGTGTGTGTGTGTGTGTGTGTGTGTGTGTGTGTGTGTGTGTGTGTGTGTGTGTGTGTGTGTGTGTGTGTGTGTGTAGGTTGAATCCCTGGATTCTGTGGTGACTCTAACTCAGATAAGCTGATACTTTGAGTATGAATAACTCAATCAACTGATAAAACAATAATTCAAGAAATGTAACAAGTACTGAACTAATTTCCATTCAAAGTAAGAAAAAATATGTACTGAAAATGAAGAGTCCAATAGAAATGCCACCACAATGCAAAGTTCCCTGAAATAATAAGGTCACTGATAAAATGAGGAATTTACGTAAACAAAATGCACATGTAAAAGTATTAAAAAATTCCTGTTTATCCTCTCCTCCACAAGCATACACCTAATACCTGATGGAAAAACTAAAAAAGTAAAAAAAAAAAAAAAATCAAATTTAATTAAACGCCTTCACTAAAATAAAAGGCACACTGACCTAAAAATCCATCAGCCATCTTGTCAGCATACTCCATGAAGTTCTTTGCCGGCCATATTTAGCTCTGAAGTTGACCTCCATTTTGACTGATGTCCCATAAAAATCTGTCAATATCCGGTCACTCAAACATAGTCATGAACTATAAGATATGCTGTCCAGGAATTGAACTAAGAACTTTCTTCTTCACAAAATCCCTCAACCAACCTCTTTCCTATATCCAGCATTATCAGCTACAAAAACCTTAATTAGAATATATTCTCTTATTTATCTGTATTAAATAAGTAGGATAGTCAACCTGGAAAATTTCATTTTCAGTGGACCATTTGGAAGCATGCTTCAGACATACACTAAAAAAGAGAACTAATACATTACAGACAGTCACTGTAAACCCTTAACATGTATAAACATTAAACATACAAACAAAAAATAATAGAATTTAAGAATGCTTCAGAGATAGTGTTAAGGCATGCACATTGCTGTTATGATATGCATTTGTTTAGGCTCTGGCAGTATTGTGAGGAGGCTAGAAGGTGACTAGGAATAGGGATAAATAAAAGGTAAGACTGATAAAAAACTGCAAACAGGAAGAAAAAATGGAGTAATTAAATTAGAAACTGAGATGACGAAAGACTGAGGGTAAAGTACATGATTAAATTATACCACAAAAAACTTTTTCAGTTTCGTTAGAAAATGTGATTTGATTTTTTTCTTAAACTATTTCTTTTCAGACCCGTACTTCAGGTTGAATTGAAGTTTGTTTCGACATTTTCCAGTAACAAAAGGGAATCTTTAATCACTGTATTTATTTTTGGTGATGGGAAGTTGGACTATTGTTCCAGAAAGTGATCAAAGATTTCTGCGGGTTAATATTCAGATTATCATGTGATATATAGAAAGACATTTGTATAAGTAAAGTCACTTGTAAGCAAACTGAAGCCTTAAAGATGGAAGGTAATGTTCAAACTCAAGTTCAGCTGACATAAGGACAAACAAAAGTGCATCCTGCAGTGATGTTTCTCAGCAAAGCATGCTAGTCTATTATAAGCCAGCTGTGATTTATGAAACAGGAATAGTTTTAATCTAGTTAATTGATGAGATTTTCTTTCTTTCTTTATTTAATGGCATTTGTTTACCAGGAAAGTCAGACTGAACAGACCCCTTTTTCGGTGGAGGCCTGGGGAGAAAAGCTCCATTATGCAACTATTATGGACATCATTTGCATTGTTTCATCATTTACAGTCAGTTTCATTCATATGAAACAGTTCCATTGTTCAGACATCCTTGACAGCAGTTACATCATTTACAAATGATTTTGATTAAAAGTAACAGTTACATGACGGCATATGAACAATTTTTTAAGATGAAGAGTTAGGGCAGACAAAGAAAAGAAGGAGGGGAGGAGGCACAAGAAAAATAAAGAGATGAGATGATAGAAGAGGGTATAGTTGTGATAATAGTTCATTATGTTTTGTACAGCACAGCCTCATGGCATGAATATATATATATATATATATATATTAATACCAGTTTAACTAGGGGTGGTGGAGGTGCAGAGCCATTTATCTGTCAGGAGTTGTTTCAGTTGGCATTTAAAGCCGATGGTATTCCAGCTATTAGCAATGCAATGTGAGTACAAGGCAAAGTTTGAAGGTTGTATCTAATTGTGAGCACAAAGGAGAACTATTTATTTTGAGTGAGTTTAGTTGTATATATTTAATAGGTTCATAGGTGCATCCCAAATCTCTGATAAGGAGATGAACCAGAGGTTTAAAGATGGAAATAGCATTTGTAAATTAGTTTAAAGGTGGATAGTAACATGGTAGATCAAGTAGATAGATGAATCTGCAGACAACTTTTACTTTGGATTGAATTGTATGGCTGTTTTGGGTGAATTTTTTATTTTATTTATTTATTTAATCACACTTTTAACCACAAACTAGTGCATAGATTGAGTCTGTTTCATAATGATTAAAGAACCAATTATTTACACTTTGTCAACCAGGTCTGGCATAATTTACATCCACCTGTGCTACCACCAATTCAGGCAGATGGGGCCTTGGTTTAATGTCTCATCAGATGGATACATTGTAATATACTGATGGGCAGTGCATATTGAAACCTTCAGATTATGACATTTATAACAACTACACATCTTTCTTGAGGGGAAGATGATTAAGTATGGTGAATGCAACTTTGAGCTGGGTATTTATTTTGATGGTAATATGTGTTCTAAAGGAAAGGGAGGAGTCTAGAATTATTCAAAGACATTTATGTAGCTCATTTTCGATTTTGGAACTGTCAGAAGCTTTTAGCAATAAAAATGTGTTTTTTGAAAGCTTTTGCAACATTCCGGATAATAGAGGTAATCTTGTTTGCCTTAATGGCTAATCCATTGGTTACAAGCCAATTACAAGGCCACAAAAATGTTTTTTGAAGGTACTTTTGAATATGTGTGGTGGATCTATGGACTATAATATCATTGGGCTAAATTGTTATGTTTGGGATGCCAGTTTTTAAGGCTTAGGACAAAAACTGAGCATTCACTAGTATGCAATTTAGTTTGGTGACATTTTTCTTTTTTAAACTAGTTCAGAAAATTGGCCCAGTGGTAACCCTTCCAGCACCTAACTGATCATCCATTCCATGCTTCCACTGGGGTGACAGCCCTGCAGCCCATTTGCATCCCAGTGGAAGTGAAAGCCATGCCTTAGGAAGTGGGCCAGTCTGCAGATGTTGAGGGCTGTATTATCCTCATCCCATCTGCTGTTTGCAAGCTCCACAACTGTTGCAGTTGGAAGGTGTATGCCTACTTCCTTGCATGCACAACCTCACAACCAATCAGCACACTGCATGCAGTGAGGACATGTTAGGCTGTACTTGCTGTTGGTAATGCACCTGGATTCTTGTAGATATTGCCAGTGCAGTTAGTCTCCTTTCCTCTAGGATGAGAAAGCTAGCATTTGCATCTTAATCCCATACTTCCCTGCCTGGTCTCACCGGTGCCTTTGCCACTCGTCAATCAGGGTGTTTTGGTGACATCATAAAAAGATGGCCTCATTAGACTGTGAATGAACTTAAGTGTGAAGAATAGACATAAACACAAGTTAGGTTTTGGAAGTTTTTGTTTTAGAGAGCCTAGCTGTTAGCCTACATTTCCCTATCTGGTAGCATTTTGGCCCTTTTAAATATACTGTGGTTATGTTTGTTTTGAGGACAACAGTAACAAATCTGCAAATTCAGTTTGTTGAGGAGTACAGTAAGGGTATTTATTGTGATACTGCAGTGATGATTGTGGATCTATGTTATACTTGTTTTAACAAAACTTGCTTGCCTATTGCTGGATGGCCTTCAAGTTAAATTAATTAAGCTTAATACTTTATTTATTTTAGAGTTTGTTGAATGTGATCATTAAAGGTAAATGGCAGTGGTGAAGTTGTAACTTAGAAGGTCAGTGATGGATTAGAGTGAGTTTATTTGATTTGAAATGTCATTGCCTTAGTTTTAGTAAGGTCCTACTCTATTTTTCTTTTGAGTGCTGTGTGTGAGGATGTGGAACTATAGAGAATTATGGTGTCATCTTACAGGAAAACTATGTATTATGTTTTATGGGGAAGGGATTAATAAAGAGAAAGAGAGATAGAGAAAGAGAAAAAAGTAGTGTGCCTTAGACTGATCCCTGAGGAATATTTTGATGAAGGGGAGGCACAAGGTGAGAGGGACATGTCAGTTATAATGGAAGATATTTTATTCCTAAGTAATTTGTGAACTTACTGAGTAGTCCTGGTCTAAAAGTAAATTCATGTAAAGTGATCAACAATTTTTGTCAGATGAATAATGAAAACTTTGTTAACTGACTTCTGTCTGTATTCTGGCATATGTCATCTGTCAATGTCCACAAAGCTGCCTTTGTACTTCTGCCATGATTGTTTTTCGAAAGTATGGTGTTGGTACTCCTATTTGTCATGAACTAGGTTTTGTAGACTTTTACTTGAATGGACAGAAAACAGGTTGATGTGTACTTGTCTGTTGTGTTGTGTGTGGTTTCTGGACGAAGACAGAGTAATGCAGTGTTCTGTAGGTGTGGATAGGTTAGACATATGCAGAAGTGGATTCTTCTTTTGCTCCCTATACTATTTAATGAACCATAGACAAAGGCTATTGGCTGATGGTGGTCTCTCTTTTGGAGAATTGATATATTGGTTTGTCTCTCAAAATATATGTTCAATGAAAGGGGGGAATAAAGGTGGTTGTTTCATAAGATGTGTAAAAGTTACTTTTTAGGGTTTTGGAGCATAGTGGGTTTGAAGAACTCTCCCATAAAATCTATTCATGTTTGCAGCCGGAAGGCAGTTGGAGTTGTTGCTGCTTCACATAAATTCCACATGTTCACCGCCATCCTCACATCTCTGTCTTAGCTAGTCATTCTTTTTAATTATGTACATAACCTTACACCTTTGTGATACTGAATGCTATGGACACAGTCTGTGCTTGTGAGCTGTACTGCATATTTTTATATATTTTTGTATATGCACGCATCAGTAATGGTTTTGTCTCGCTGTGGGAGGAGATTCAAATTGCTCATTCTTAATCAGTGCTCTACCATGGCTAACAAATTCAAATAAATAAATGTTTCTCTGTGTGACAGAGTTTATTTTTCCAAAAACAATAGGATTTGTGAAGGAGTAAGGCCAGGCTGCTTGTTTTGGAAGTAGAAAGCTTTATTATGTTAGCCCACGGCCCTTAAACTTTGTAACTATATTACATTACTAAGACTGCAGTAAAAAATTGAAGTATTTTGCGATGCAGGCCTGAATTTAGATTTTTGTCAAAATCTAAATACATGTTTCTCACCAGCTTGTTTTTATTTGAAAAGCTTATTTCTATGGACCTAAGTCTACCTGACTGATATATCTGGCTAAGTAAGATTATTCCAGTACAGCTAGGTCACCAGTCTGTGTCTATATCACGTTATCGAAATCTTACTACATCGAATCACTAAAAAAACAAAACAAACAAAAATAAAAACTAACTAGCGTAGGCAGGGGGGCAAACCCCCGTGTACCCCCAACACCCCCCTACTTAAATATTCCAACTCCGAGAATGCACTACATTGAGGTAAATGGAAATCTCCCCCTACAGAGATTTCCGTTTGCCTGCACGATGTTCTGCGCTTTCGATGTTGTGGTGCCGACAATATCAGCTTCGATATTGTTGGCTTTCAATGTCGTGAAGTAGACCCACTAGTCCTTCTTTAAGGAAAGCTTCCATTAAATTCCACAGGCTAGGTAAAAGCTACTCAGCAATTATCATAATGATGTTTGTAAAACAAAAAAGTTGCAGGTATCCTAGTTTTTTCTACTTGTACTAGTATCATAATGATGTTTATCAGAATTCTGAACTTTTTTCTCTGGAATTCCTCAGCATTATGATACTTAAGCTGACCTTCACCATTGATCAGTTTGTTTTAGTCAAGCCATTTCACTGGAATAGGTTTCACTGAGGAATAATGTGATACACGGCCTGTCACTGTCCTATTAAGTATATTTCTTTCAATTTCTAGCAGCTCTATACCTTTTTTTAGCCTGCTGTCACTCTTATCATCTAGTGTTTCTTGACTGCTCTATCATAGCCTCGAACTTACAAATCTGCACATTTTACTGATTATACACTTCCTCTTCAGCATCATTAAAATAGTGCATTTCATGGCTCTTTTTCACATTCAGGTTCATGTGTATGTTTAACTCTTCCTCGTATGTGGTTAGATGAACTAGTGACCTCTACTACCCTCCCTGCTTCTTCTTAGTTGTTCTAAAAAGCTGGAAGTGAATTTAAAAAGATGCAGTATGGCATAAATAAATACTGGTCACAGTACCCAGATGAATTTCTCAAGATAAAGAAAATTAAAATGTGGACATCATAGCTAACAAAACTAATACCAATACAAATTAAACTGAATCAGAAACAGCTTTGCAGGAGGAGAAGAACATGCTTATTTCACTCTGTTTTATAAACAGCATGCTGTACTTCTGATTGCTTATCAGGCATACATTTTTCAAGAGTAACCTTGTGGTCTTAGGAGATGGAGAAGGGGCAGAAGGTCAGAATTTAAACATATGCACTGGACACATCATCTATACAAGTCTTTGTGATTGCTGCAGTATCACTCTAAACATAAATAAAACTGTTCGCTATACATATATGCATTGTATACCCTAGGCCTGATGCTGCACCATGGCCTTGTATGAATTTTTCTATTATTTTTTTTTTCTTTTGTTACATATTATTATACATAAGTCAAGAAAATATAAATACCTCACAATGGTTAGCTGCACAAAACCAAACAGTCAATAGGTAAAAAACAAGAAAAGTGCAGTTCCACGGCTGATAAAAGACGAAATTCCAGATCCAGTGTAGTCAAAAAGTTTAATGAAAAAGATGAGAGCTTTCACAATTCAAACAATTGCTTCTTTAGATCACAAAAAGACCAAAAAAACATGGGTTTAAATACTCCATCAATTAACAATAATTATGCGCATAAAGGCTCCGATCTAAATGATGTAGTTTGCCTGAAACCAGAATTAAAGAACAGGGGTTTGAGAAAGTAAATTTATATAATATTTATACTTCATTAGTTAACATAATATATATAAAAATATGTCTAAATATATCTAGATTTTCAAGTCATTTAGAGTGTTGTAGAATTTTTAACAGTTTTTATGTATCTTGTTTATACATATGTTTTTTTATGAAGGATTTTTTTTACTGTGGTTGCCTTTTTAAATAGCTCTCTTCCTGAGCACATTCACTACTGTTTTACATATCACATGACTAGTTATTGTTAATCTGGATCTGGAATTTCGTCTTTTATCAGCCATGGAACTGCACTTTTCTTGATTATTATACATAACTTAACCATCATCATTAGTAGACTCGGATAAACTCTTAAGAATGTTCAGTTTTCTCGAATAAAGCAAGGTTTAAAGTACTATATAAAATCATACATTTAGTAAATTTAATACATTTACAGATTATTCATATTCAAAATTTATCTGCTTGTATTTTGATCAGAACATTCATTATAACATTTGTTTTAAAGAAGTGCCATTTGCTTCCTTTTAAAGACTCTAAATAGATGCCGGTTGGTCTAAACTAACAGAAAACAAGAGTTATACAATATAGAGTCTATTGATTATTACTTAATTTTGCCCAAGAATTGTTCTTTTGTTCTATTAGAAATGAAAGGTATGATCTTTTGTACTATAAAATGCAAGTTACAAGCTAGGGAAGAAGCATTATGGTTACTTTTTGTACTATGATGTGAACCATAGCTGATGCATTATTAATACAATTGTTTGTGCAGTAAACTTCTTTAATTTTTAAAGAATCTCACTGTACTTGTGTGAGTAATTGCAGTTCTGTGAGGTACAAAATGGAATCTTGACTGCCATGTGAAATGGAACCAGGAAAATGTGCTTCCTGACAGTACCTTTGCATATCTTGTCTGTATGGATTGGATGCCCCATATGCCAACATGTTTTTTTTTTAATATGGCAAGCTAAGATTTGATGCTGTGGGACTCTGTACCCTACTATTAATTTTGAAGTAAAAGAAGACATGATAATGGGAGAATGTGTTGTGTACGACTCTGTTTATTGGTTTGCTTGTGTCATATAGAAACGCACAAGACCAAATTGTTTTGCGCTTAAAAATAATAAAGACTTAACACCGTTTTTCTGTCATCATATACATTGTTTCCTTTTAAAAAATGTCACAAGGAAAGCTTACCTATAAAAATGATTTCCCATCTTCCAGTCAAATTGTGACAATATCTTAAGTATGTAGAAATAGAACACGCTACAAGAAAATACCGTTGTAAGCTTAGGCACATATACGTTTTTTTTCAGAAATACAAAGAAGTATTACCAACTGAAGTTAAAAATATGAGAAAATGAAAGAAAGAAATACTATTTTTTCCCTGTGCAAATTGGTGGTATATGTATGTTTATAGTTAACACATAGCTTATAGGATTATACATTGTAGTTTTAAAATGCAAGGTTTGTGGAAAAAAGATCACTCTGACTAGTATATCAAGACCAGAGCACATCTGGACCAAATCACATGAATGTCCTTTAGCTAGATCATTTCCAGTAATTTATATTGGTATACTTCCAGGGATCATGGTCTCTTGCTTGAATGCTGTTCATAGTACATAGCAGAATAACATGCCTCTCAACTTGCTCAAGAATTTTGTACAAAAACAGAATTAATGGGGGACAAAGGGTGAAAATCAGAGGAAATTTTTAAATGTTACTGTAATTCACTTGAAAGGCTAATAGAACAACAGGTTTTGCATCATATTGTATTTTTTGCACAATACGAAGTATGAAACTCTAATGTCTGGCATTATTCATTTAATGTAATCCCCAGTAATTTACAAGAAAATTAAAAACTTGCAAGGTATAGTGCAAAAATATGAAGATAAATCAGAGGCATTCCACGAAATCAGGGAAATTTGAGAGGTATACTGACAAACTTCATTTCATAGTACCCCTTTTATACTGCACAATGTATCACAGCTATTCAGAGATCGATTAATTTCTATCTGCATGCAAACGTATACAGCACGTCTGATGATAAGTGCTCGACTAGTTGTTTTTATGTGCTAAACCCATTGAGACATGGAAGTGTAATATGCATATATTGCATGAAGCATATGTGTTTTTAGTACTGTGCTGTCTCAGTAGTGTTTCTACAGCATGCCCTTCATTTGTACATCATTATTTTTTTTTCATACAAGCTTGCATTTTCTTATTATGATCTAGCATTCCTATGATCTTAATGGATCATCTAGCAGTCAATTTTAAATTGTAGGGTATTTTGTCCTGCCTTACTTGTGTGTTTATCTTTCTTAAAATTCTGGAAGGTGTGGCTTCCTTCAGTGTAGACGAACACAGATTCATGCTGAAATATGATGATGCAGGCATGCATATGGATCCCTTTTTAGTCTCACACTGCTGTATATCCTAATCACTTCTCACTGGTGTTGGGTGTTGCACGTCTCTCACCTGAAGAACATGTTTTCTGTGCAAGCAGTTAAGTCTGATTATCAGTAATGGCTAAATCAATCAACAAATGTGTCAGTGACTTACAAGTAACGCCTAAATACTTTCACATGCAGTGTTTCTTCCATTTAAACCCCGATCACAATGTCAGAGAATGCATACTTTGTGAAAAAATTTAAACAGGGCACCAAGCTTCATTGACAGGAAACTTTACAACTGTTCCTTACAGAGAAAAGGCTAATGTCCTTAGAAAATAAGTCAAAGTATCAAGTTGAACAAGTGAAGTCTAAAAAAATTCAAGATGCTCACTCAAAAGAGAACCGAGGTCTTTTAAAAGAATATCTTTTTTCTGCCATGAATTCTGGGAATTCTACTTCCATCTCCTGTCCAACAAAGGCTGGGATTTGTGACTTAATGACTACTGTCAAAAGGAAAAAGAAATTATCTTTTGTCCTGCTGGAGGAGTCTCAGCTGATATCCATACCTTAGTTTTAAACATTCAATAATGCCAACAAAGTGTGTCTATTGGGAAAATAAGAGACAATAACACATATTGTGGAAATTGCACACACCCAGGAGTGTTTTGAGGCCCAATGTATCAGGCATTATCAGACTTCAAGAATAAGTTATTTGTTAAATTGGTTTGTATTGTTTTATTATTTTTCTATATATTTCTTTTATATTTTTGACATAAAATAGTTCCTGCACCTTATGTTTCAAACTTGATGTAGTATATTTAATTGTTGTTGGAGGAAGTATTTTACATCTAAAATGTAAGCAAGGTTAATGTCTACACATGCAAACACACACACACACACACACACACACACACACACACACACACACACACACACACACACACACACTGTACTTAATTAATATCCACACTGTTAAATGAACATACCCGCAAGGCATTGTAACCACCTTCCTTCCCCCATTACTATGCTGATTTTGCTACACACAACAAACACGCACACACACACACACACACACACACACACACACACACACACACACACACACACACACACACTGCACTTAATATCCGCATTGTTAAATGAACATATCCACAAATACAAAAAAAAAGAATGTAAGACATTGCAACTCCACCCACCTACTACTGTGCCTGATTTTGCTACACAGCAATGTTCCATTCATTAATTTCTTTAGATAGTGACTGTGAATTGGTCAGTGATGCCAAATATTAAGGGTTTCATAACTCTTACTTAAAAAAAAAACATGATGCTGGACTGCCTGTTGCAATCTTCTCTCTCCCCCACCACTCATTCATGCATACAAGCACACATACAGACACACACAAAATTCACACAGATTTTTATTCTTTATTTTATTTGCTCTATCATTTTAATTTTATGACTGCTAAGCATGAAATCATTAAAAAATGGCAGCTGTTTGGTTTTTAACTGTCTGAGTTTCATGGCAGCTTATTCTGCTGCTGTGAAATGGCAGACTTGTTTTTCCGAGGGCATTACCTATACATTAACGCCTTGCACAGAATGTTCATTCTCCAGTGAGAGTGGCTATGTAAGGTCGCCCATTCTTTAGGTTTACATAGAAACCTACATTGATACTGACTATGGTATGGATTGTCATTCATCCCCCCACTCATACTAGAAGTTCAGGAGCCTGAGTTGCAGGTCTTCACTTAAGATACCTGTGCAGTTAAGGTACTTGATTTCACTGGTCTCCTGTCCCACTGTGTTAGACTATATAACTACATAGATTTTTTTTTCAGCATCCACTGGAATAGGTTGGTATTATCACTGCATCAGTCCTCACATACCACAGTACCTGTAAAGGTCCTCTGTAGATTCAAATGTGGGTTGTGTTTTTGTTCCAATCAAATCAGCATGGGTTTTGGGTAGGACACAGTATTATGACTACCTCATCAAATCTCTTTGATGAGTTACTACAGAGTATAGCGAAATGGCAAGTAACAGGTATAATACTTATAGGTTTCACAAAAACTTTTGACCTGGTAGACCTCCAAACCCTGATAAACCACATCCTTGACATAGCAGTAAGCTCAGAGGCATCCAGCTTGTCCAAAAACTACATATCTAACTATAAATTCTACATAAAAATTGTCTCTTCAATGACATCACTTTTAAATGGAGTACCACAGGAATCAGTCTTAGCCCACTGTTATTGCCAGTTTTCATTAATAAATTACCTTATTCCCCCACCACTCTTCTCTATCTTTTTATATATGGGAGACGGTTCCCTATTAGTAAGTCGAACGCTTACCTTATCGAATCCCCAAACATCGAGCCATCCTTATCGAAACGTGAAATCATTGATCATCCAGAAGAACGAAACCGGAAATGTCGAATCGTCATGGTTGGCCTTCTGTGGTAAAGCTCCGTAAGGTAAGTGTGCGATAGTTACGGACCTTAAGGTTAGGATGCGGGTTAAGGTAAGTGCATGGATGGTAAAGTATGTTAGATTTAGTGTAGGGTTTTGTTAAGTGTATGTGTGTCGATTATTTAGTTTGTTTGGGTTTAGCTTTTTAAGGTAAGTGTGCGATAGTTACGGACCTTAGGGTTAGGATGCAGGTTAAGTGCATACTTGGTGGTATATGTAAGATTTAGTGTAGGGTTAGAAGTAGGGTTTAGTTTAGGGTTAGATGTAGGGAACTGGTTAGTGTATGTATGTGGTTTATTTAATTTGTTTGTGTAGGTAGTATGTAGCGGGCGGTGGGATGGGACAAGTATGATAGTTCGATGTTTTGAATTTCACGATTTAGGGCGTTCTGTGTTTTTGCTGTTCAATGAGGACGGATCGACATTTAGGGATTCGATAAGGTAAGCGTTCGTGTTTATAATATAGACCCATGGGTGACATGACCCTGTACCATAGCAAACTATCATTTCTCTATTCAAAAAGATCTGCAATCAGATTTCTTAGCACTAATACAATGAACAAAAATGGCTTCTTATAAATAATTTATCACCTACACAATGTAGTTTTAACCTGTATTAAGCATTGAAGCTGTTGTTTTATCTTTCTCATATACTATTAATCATAGCAAAAGCAAGGGTCTTCCCACTTCTGCTATATTTTAGACCTATGTAAACATCTGATACCTCCTCATCCACTGTCCTTTTACAAAGGCACACAACATATTAGAATGGTTCAAAAGTTATTTATCGGGAGGGAGGGTGTGGGCAAGATGCTGAACAGTTATACAAACAACTACACTAATATCATTTTAAAAGTAATCTAGCTTTTTGGATTTTTTTCTAATTCATTTCCTGTCAGAAGTTCTTTAACCAGATCCAGACATGAGCCATTCAAAAGTTTCTTCACAGGAGAGCTTGAAGAAGAAAGAGCTACAAACTATTTTTACAAGTATTCAGGATCTATCAATGAAAATGGATAAGGTTGAAGGAAAAATGGACTACATAAAAGAAGACTGTAAGAAACAACTTGATTTACTGAATGAAGATATTAAGAAGGAATCAGTTTGGATTTCATCTATAGAAGAATCAGTAAATGACTTAGATGGCAGGTTGTCTGAAAATGAAAACCATGTTGAATTTATCCTGAAACAGAACACACTACTCTTGGAAAAGGTGGAAGATCTGGAAAATAGATTCAGAAGGAATAGCATCAGAATATATGTAATACCGGAAAATGAAGAAGGAGATAATTTGTTGCAATTCTTAAATATCTGGTTACCAAAAACATTAAATCTGCCACAGCCTCTCTCTTTTGGCATAGAGAGAGGTCATAGATCTCTCTCAAACTCCTTTTAAAAAATAATTCTACCACTCCCAGATCTATAATTGTTAAATTTCTTTCAACTCAACACAAGGATCTGGTATTGAGGACAGCCTGGCCAAATTCACCAGTAAAGATGAAAGGAAATAACATTTGATTTGACAATGATTATACCTCATCAGTGATTTCTAAAAAGAATGCATGCATTTCTTTAATTAAAAGCCTAAAGAAGATGAGCATCTATTCTCACATTATTTTTCTGGCAAGACTTAAGATTTTTCATCCTGAAGAACAAAAAACTTTTAATACACTTAAAGAAGCCTTGGACTTTACTCAGAAGAACACACTTTTAAACACATCTGAAGGAATGGGCTGGTATCTAACAAGTTTAAAGAGACATGCAACTAGAGATGGCTGGCAAATTAAAGAAAAGAGCAGCAAAAACTAAAATAAAAATAATGACTTAGTTTTATTTGTTTCTATTGTTGTGCTGCTGTTCTGAATATTGCCTTAATTTTCTTCTGGGAAGCAAAACAGATAACAAGGTAAAAACTTTTTATTTGTTCAAATGTATTATTTTAAAACATTAATAACTACTTAATTTCATACATTATATATTTTCTATTAAGTAATGCATATTTTAGTAGCAGTGATTAGACTAAAAATTCAACATTAATATTAGATTTAGTAGTATTTTATTTTGGTATTTTCTTTCTTGTTTTAACTAATTAATATAATATGTACAGTATTTATATAAATTAACTGTTTTAAGTTGGTAAAATAATTATTGTGCTTTGGATGGTTACCAAATTAAAGAAGTGCTTTACTATGGTAGCCCTGCTTTGGTTTTGATTCAGTTGTAGTCACTGAGTTATAGATGTCATGATATGCATTACAAATAAATTATAGGCATAGCTTGTTGGATGACTGTGGGGTTTATTTTCATGTTAAATGTTTCATAGACCTGATAAGCGGTTGTAGAATATATTTCTTTTGTATTTTTTATTTGGATGTTGTGCTGTTTTACACTACAAGTTTAAAAGCTATATAGTTTTAAATGTAACTGCTTTAATGGCTTTATTTAATCTGTGGCTCGCCTCCTGTGATCATGATCTGTATTTCAAAAATTGGTACTTTTCCATTAAAGCCCTACCACTTTGCGCTGCTGTGTTTCTTCTGTTAAACAACTACCACTTGGTGCTGCTGTGTTTTGCCGATGTGTCGATGCCAATTTCCACTGCTCAGTGCCTTCTACTATCAACTGTAAATTAGATTTAAGTATTTGTCATACACAAGCACACAGTATCCCTTATCTGGGGTCTATATTAATTAGCGAACGCTAATTCATCGACCCCTTTTAAGTGAAAGCTTAAAATCTTGAACACCCGGAACAGTGAATTTTTTCTGTTCCGAGAAACACACACACAACACAAGCACACCAAAAAACAGCAATCCACACACATACACTTAAAATCCTACATCTACCCTACACTAAACTGTACATATACTACTGTCTATCCACTTACCTTAACCCAAACCCTAACCCTAAGGTCCGTCACTATCGCACAATCACCTGACCCACGCCCTAACGCTAACTCACCTACCCCACCCTAACCCTAATGTCTGTCACTATCGCACACTCACCTCACCCGCGCCCTAACCCTAACTCACCTAACCCATGCCCTAACCCTAACGTCTACACAATCGCACACTTACCTGAACCCGACTCATAACTTTCCACCACAGTGCTGAAAATAGCAAAGCCACATAAACAGCCAACCAAATTCTTTCCCTAGGAAAAAATTTGGTGTTCTGCAGCTTCACTATTTTCAGCATTCACTGTTTTAGGGTCGATATTAGAACATTCAAAGTTTTAAAACTTTGATGCTCTAATATAGACCCCTTATCTGTATTCATGGTGTGCTGCTACCAGTCAGATTGCTAATGTGATAGTAGAATGTCAAATACTGATCAGTATTTGAACAGGACAGTCAACATGCATTACTTTATTGACAGCTCATGGCCAAATGCTGTCTTTCTTCAAAAGACTGGCTAGCGACAGTCACACCACTGCTGTCAGAATACCCTTCATTACATAAGTAAGACAACAGCCACAGTCTTTGTCAAACAAAAAAGCTCTTTACTTTTAATATGTTTTGTTTCATATACAAAACAGGACTGCCGTTATATAGGAAAGCAATTTCATATGTTATGACTGTGGACAGAAAAAACTATCTATATCAGTAGTGGCAGTAAGTTTGTTTAATTACATTTCCAGACCCTGCAGATGAATGTGAGTTGGATACCAGGGGTTATGGAGCCCAACTCCACAGTGGTAACACCCAAATATGTATACAAATGGGTGAGTAGGCTTAACAGTTTACAGCACATATGCAGACTGACTTCAGTCATGAGCAGTGTGACTTTATTCCCGAGTAAACTGTATACTTTCAGCCTCAGAGATGAGTTATAATCACAGACTCCCGAGGAATTCCATTACCTCAGTCTGAGCTCAATACCAAACCCAAATGCCAGTAGAAGAAGAAGAAGAAGAAGAACAGCGCGAGGTGGTACGGCTTCACTTCACAGCAGCGCAAAGTGGTAGGGCTTTAATGGAAAAGTACCCAAAAATTAAATAGCTGATGTTGGTTTTCCTGCTTTAACATGTTTTTTTGAAGTGAATTTAATCTAAATGGGTTCCCAACACAGTATTGTTACATTGCAGCAGCCTACATTCATGTTGGTTTCATCACAGAAGAGGAAGTACTCCGTGACCTTTCATCTTAGAGGATGCCAGAAGGCCAGGCTTTAGAATATTAAGATGAGCAGCAGCAAGTTAAAACTAACAATAAAAGTGGATGGGTGGTTTGATAGAACAGACCATAAATCCCTTTAAAATGTATTTGCAAGTTTGTATATGTTGAAAGTGGTTTCTCAAGCGCGTCATAATTTGCCTGTTTGTAGTATGTTTTCCCCATGAGTGATTGAGAGAAAAGTAATTATTAGCATGGCAGGGAAGCATGGTTCAGACTTCTAGTAACTGTGATGCTGATCACAGAGAAGTTGTACAGGCAAGCTTCTACACAATGCAGTGTTATTTATTTATTTTTTAACTTTTCCTTTTTTCTTGGACTGGGACAATAGATGCACAAATACATAAAATGTTACTGGACCTAGGTACAGCAGCATTTACTTTTAGGTGATTGGCTAGCCACAAACACTCATTCCCTGAAATACAAAATTAGATTAAACAACTTGATTTCATGTAGCACTTTCCAGCACTACTTGTTTTTAAATCCTAGGGTATGTTTCCTGTGAAAGGATTCTACTGCAAAAATTATTCTTTCTTGAGTCACACCTTGGGTTACCCAGTAATATCGAATGTTAGTGTTAGTGTCAGAGGATACTTCATCACTTTAACAAAAATGGTAACGTTCTGTTCTGCACAAAATTGCAGGACATCTCTCTCTGAAATTATGAAACACGAATATGCACTCAATCAAAGCATATATATTTATTGCTATTGATTAATCTTGGCAATGCATATATTCAGCATTTAATAATATTATAATTGTTTTGTGTGGCTTCTGTTTTACGTGGTTTCATTTGGCTCACCTATGGCAGAGATAGCTGACAACACCCTTTTAAACATGTCGGTGCACTCCACGCCGACTTCTGGGGCTGATAAAGCCGGTGATTTATTGATAGCGACTCTTATGGACATTCAGCTATCACTGAAATACTTGGTAACCAAAGCAAAGGCTGCGGATAACATTTTGCACACTTCTAGTCCAACTGGAACCAACGACGAATTGGACACTATTATTGATTTAGACGCATCTCCTCGTAGAAACCCAGGATGCAGAAACAGGAAGCTGAGTAAAACGTCTAAAGTAAACACTAGTGAGAACGCTTGCTGTTTCGAGCTTCTTAACCGGGAAAATAATCCATTTTTCAACCTGAACAGGGGGTCTTTTGATAGCAACAACGAAGAAATCAACACCCAACGGGACTTGTTACTGAGGTTACTAAAGAGGTACAAGTCTTTAGAAATTGAAAATTATTATTTTTTAAGGTGTATTGAACTCGGAGTTATTCCTAAAGGTCTCCGGTTCTTTAAATGTCCTAATGGTATTAGTGTAGGACATCCGTTTTTTAGTACTTTGGTTGATTTCTTTAACGAGGCAGGTATTCGTTTTCTAAAACTGCTTATTGAGAACAATGTTAACAAAATGTCTATGTTAACTAAAGACATTAAAGAAGCTGAGGATTTTATTAAACACCGGCTTTCTGAAAGTCGATTTAAAACTATTTTTGCTCATTTAACTAATGAATTAGATTTGCATACCAACGAGGTCACTACAAGAAAAAGGTCTAAATTAGACCGTGACATCAACATCTATGACCATAAGGCAGCTTACAATCAATTTGTTCCTGGTTTTCGTAACTCTACGGCCCAAAAACAAAGGTCGAACTTTGTTCACCAGCCTAATAGTGCTTCTTTTTCTTCATCTAAGCGTTTTCGAGATAACGCTGACACTTTCACTAACAGTAGTCCTAATTACAATGTGTCTTTTCCACCTTTGGTGTCTGGCTCTGTTTTTTCCAAATTAGGTACCAACTCGGATAATATACTGGATTGTAACAAGACTGTTGTTACTAACAAACCATCTGATGGCCACTCCAGTAATTCCACCGACCCTGTGGTCACCATTGCCAACCATAAAGACAAAGGTGTGACTTTACCAACTGACGGTTCTTCTAAAAAGAACAGTTCTAATACATATGGTAAGAGCTCTGTGCTCACCAGAAGCAGGACTTTTTTGGGCTCAAGTTCGTCAGGGGACGAGGCATAAATGATGTTACAGATGATTTTGGCATAATCAATTTGACCGACTTCTCTTTCACTACGGATGAACTATCTGTGTTAAAACATGGTTTTAACTTTATACCTAGTCAGAAGGCTGACTATAGTAGAACTATTATAGATATTAAAAAATTCACCAGGCAACTAAACCTGTCTTTTTTGATGCATGACATTTCTGAAAACATTAATGTATTTAGTAAACCCTCTAGCTTTGTTCCCAATTTACACTACACTATCAAGGCTTATGAGGAATTGTGTGTTAAGGATGTGAACTTGTTGTTTAAGAGGAAAAATTTTTACCACGACAACTTAGACAATGCAGAAAGAAAAGCATTAAAACATCTTAAAGAGTTAGCTTCTACATTTAGATTTATGAAAAGTGACAAGGGTTCTAATATAGTGGTTATGAAGCATGATGACTATCATATAAAAATGTTGGACATCTTAGGAAACCCTAGTGAATATGAAACAATCGCACTGTTTGACATTATGAGATGTTTCAACAAGGTGCATTCTTATATATATGATGCTTTAATGTGTGGTGAAATTACTTTAAGCCTTTACAATTTTTGTGTGGTTGATAACCCAAAGATCGGGGTTATTTTTGGAATTCCCAAAACCCACAAAGATGTTACAAATCCCCCATTACGTCCGATTGTTTCATCTCCACACTCTGTCACCGAGGGCATTTCTTTAATAATTGATGCCATATTGGGGCCTTTATTGGAAAATCAACCATCTTTTATTAAGGACTCTTGGCATTTTTTGGATAAAGTAAAAATGTTCCAAGATAAAAAGATTTTTGACCCTGTTAAACACACGGTTTTTACTTTAGATGTTAACTCTTTATATACCTGCATCCCCCACAATGATGGAGTAGAAGCGGTACGAAGTTTTTTAGTTAAAAAGAAATTTTTAAACCATTCTCAGATTTCTTTAGTTTGTAGATTTCTGGACATCGTCTTGGAAAATAACTTTTTCTTATTTAAGAAAACTTACTATAGGCAAAAACGTGGGGTTGCTATGGGTTCTCCAGCAGCCCCAGCTTATGCCAACACAGTTATGGCTTGGTGGGAGGAACAGTTTCTGTCTACCCTAGAGACTAAATTTAAAATCATGTTCTATGGCAGGTACATTGATGATTTAATTTTCATCATTGAGGGAAATGAAAATAGTGTGGACAACATGGTACATCAAATTAATTCTTTGTCTGGGTTTCTTCAATTCACCTTGGGTGACGTAGGACTAGTTGTTAACTACTTAGACGTGCACCTTTGGTGGGATTTGACTGACCACTGCTTTCATAGTAGAATTTATAGAAAAAGTACTTTTACCAATGGATATCTACATTTCTCTAGTGGTCACCCGAAGCACATCATTAAAAACATTTCTAGAGGACAATTTATAAGAGCTAGTCGCATGACCACTAGGGAGATGGACATTATACATGAATTCCACTATATTGTGTACTTGTTTAGTCTAAGAGGTTATGATGAGAACTTCTTAATTGACACAGGAACCGAAGTTTTCAACAAGCGTGCTTCACTGTTTCCACCAATATTGATAAAAGGTTTTACTAAAACTAAAAACAACGAGAATGAAGTAAACAGACAGGTTAGGAACCAAACTAATGCAGAACACTACTGTTCTTTTGAAATGAGTTCAGATTGTTTTAGGATTAAAAAGATATTAGAAGACAACTGGAAGGTTATTCAAGGGAACCAAGACATTATTAAAGTAGTGGGTTGTAAACCCAATTTTGTGTTTCGCAAAAACAACACTCTGAAAACCATTTTGGAGAGAGCAAGCACTAGTGATACATCCTGCATTTCCAGCAACAATAAGAAAAAGGGCATGTTTAGATGCGAAAATTGTACTGTATGTCGCTTCATTTTTGAAGGACCGTGTATTAATGTTATTACTTCTGACAGGATTTTAGAGGTGCCAACTTATGTTAACTGTAAAAGTAGTGGACTTGTTTATATTGCTTTATGTTCCGTGTGCCCAGCTTTCTATGTTGGTATGACCACTAGAAGCTTGGGCACACGTATTAAGGAACATTTATATGCCATTAAGACTAAAAATCATAACAACGCTTTATACAAACATTCAACTTCTTGTATTAATTTTAAAAAGTTCATGTTTACTGTTTTGGAAATTTGTAGACACGATGGTAGAGCTGGTGATTTTAAGAACTACGTTGAGCAACGTGAGGTTTTATGGCAGATTAGATTATTTTCTGACAATCCACCAGGTTTAAATGAAACTATTAGTTTGAAATGTTTTTTAAAACATCGCAAACTTTCCATTTCTAAAAACTTGGATAGAAACAGTTTACTTAAATTACTGTTATAACAGCATTTCTGTAGTTTTTATTAAGTTTTGTTTTTATGACATTTTTCTTTAAAGCTAAAATTAATTGTGTAATTAACTATTAGTTGTACTGATTGATTAGTATATTTAAGTGATGGGCTTGATCATGTGCTTTGTATTCTGAAGAAGTTTATTTTAACGAAAGCGGAGATTAAATCTGTTATACGCTATTTCTGGATTGTGTTTACTTTGATCTTTCTCTGCCTTTTCACTCAGTTCATATATATTTATTGCTATTGATTAATCTTGGCAATGCATATATTCAGCATTTAATAATATTATAATTATGCATTACACAAAGCATATGCATTAATAAACCTGTTTAGAAAACAGTAATATGTTACTTGCACAAAATAGGCTTTCAATAAGAAGAATGTGTACAGTCACTTATCTGACTATATTACTCTGGTTCAGTTCTTATAATGAATTGACACACTAATTCATCTTATACTGTGCTTCATTTGAACAATACATGAAATGGAACCCATCAGTCAAGCAATTATAATGGCACTCTATCTATGTAGTATTTACACATAACTTAATGAAATGCTATTCTAGCAGTAGCTAAAGAAGGCTTATGTTTTTTTTTAAATTATATAACTTTTCTAATGGTATGAAAAGTAAAGTACAATATATGTTGCTTACAAGATAGGGTATTCAGTTTGAGTAGCCAGATATATTGCACACCTTAAATGGCTGAACTATAAGCAGTTTTTATGTGTGCAGTTTCACTTGTCTGTTATGAGAGTATATCATTTATACATCATATACAGATGTGAAATTGTCTGAATAAAAGACACTGCAGCTGATTATTAGTGTTCTTAGTGTCCCAACTCTTAGTGGTCATTTAACTTCAAATGTTATAATGTTTGTGGTCTCATATCCTCACTGATATGGATTTATGGTTAGTTTGATGCTTTTAATTGTATATAACAGATGTAGATCCTTGCTTTTCTCTAGCTCACTAAAATGGTGGTAAAGCATTCAGTAACAATTATATGTTGAGCAGAGCTTTCGTGACGAGGCATTTGGTGTTGCCCATATATAGATTATGAAAAAATGGGTTTAGCTGATATGAAAGTTTTATAGATGTATTATATTATTGTTGTTGCATGTTAGTAGCTATTCATGGTATAGATATTTTTAGTAGATTGTGAAGGACTAATCATTTTTTATTGATATTAATCTCTATATTAAGAAGTGAAAGCAACAGAAAGTTAATTTGTAGTATTTTAGATATGGTTGTAAGTGGTTTGTATGATAACATCATCAAACCAGGAATTTTTTATTCCATGATAGGAAGTATAAATACTTTTATAATTGCTCTTTTAGTAGTTAGTATATTGAATTTGTCCATACCAAACTTTATTAAAACTGAATGTAAGTACTTGAATGTAATTCATAACATTGTTTTTTCTAAATTGATTATTATTAAATATGTCAGTTTACAAATGTATTTCATTGAACATTAATGGTCTTAATAGTCCTTTAAAGAGAGGTAGCTTAATCAAATATTTAAAAATAAATAAAGCCTATATCACCTTTTTACAAGAAATGCATTGATTGTCTAAGGATTTAGACTGTTATGTAAAGATTACTCAGTTCTAGTAAGCTCACAATTTAATTCAAAAAGGAGAAGTACTCTTATACTTTGGAAGAAGGCACCAAATATGCCCAAAGTTGTAGATATTTATTCAGATAAAAATGATATGATGGGGTTGGTGGTAGTTGAAATAAACAAAAAAATACTATATGTTTATCAATGTTTATTGGATTCCTGGAATTGGTTCTAGAGTAGCTAAACATATCTAGATGTCAGAGCTTTACATTCAAAATAAAAATTTTATTAGCTAGAGATTTTAACTGTATTTTATCAGGACAAGGTGATACTAAAGATAAAAAGCCTAGAATATCTGCAGCTGCTAAAAATCTGGACCATTTCATAAATTCAATGAACTTGAGAGATATATGTGATTTAAAATTGCCAAATTCCCTTAATCACACACATTATTCATTTAGATTTGGTACCTAAATATAGACAAAGTTCTTACTTTCAGTGGATTATATTCTAAAATTGATGAAGTGCTAATAATTTTTTGTCATTATCAGATCATAATGCTATTACTTTCAATATTCTTTTAAGCTTTAATGATTTAGTTTTTTTGTCAGATAATTCCTGCTTGCATAGTTAAAATTAAAGGATTTAAGGAATATTTTAAATGAAATAAATTTATTTATGGAGATTAATAATAATGGTGAAGTGACATACACTATTTTGTGGGATTCATTAAAAGCGTACATATATGGCAGAATTATAAGTTGATATTTTTGTAAAAGGAAAGCATGGAAAAAGAGTTAACTGTCTTACAATCAAATATAAATAAAATAAAATTCAGTTTAAAACCTAATGATAAGACTGCAAATACTGAATTAAAAGTTTTAAATAAAAAAAAATAAACCTAGAAATAATGCATCATAAGATTTCAGTAAATTGTGAAAATTTTAAATTACAGTCTTACTCCATTAACCCTAAAAATTTACATAGATTAGCTATTAGAACAAAAATATGAAATAATATAAATCATATTAAAGACATTAAATATAAAGTAGAAAACAGTGTTAAAAACACAGTAAACTTAAAAGATAGAATGTTTCAGAAAACATTACAAATTCATTAATAATAGTAAGTCGACTTTGGATAATAATCCTCTTTGTTTGTCTTTGTTAATTCAAGCATTGGAGGATTTATTTTGTTTGGTTTGGCTAATAACATTTTAACTGACAATTTTCTGAATCAAAATATAAAATATAAGTTAACAAAAGAGCAAAATGTTAAATTAAATAAACCATTTTCTTTTAAAGAAATAAAAGAACAAATTAAAAAATCTTAAAAAGCAATGGATGGTATAATTCCTGAATTATGTAAACTATTTCCTGATACTGTATTAAACATTTTATTAAAAGCCATGGAAAAAGTTAGAAATACATCAAAGATCCCTTCCTCTTGGACATATTCTTTGATTTCACCCATTTTAAAGCAAGATAAAGACCCAAAATGATGTTCCTTTAATCACCCTATTTCTCTTCTAAATATTGATTATAAAATTTATATGTCTGCATTAGTGAAGCGATTACATGCTACAATGCCTGGTTTAATAGAAGATGATCAAACTGGTTTTATTTTAAATAGAAGAGTACAAGATAATATCAGAATACGTTTTTCATTAATAGATATTGCAAATAAGAATAAGAAAGAGCTTTAAGTAATATGTCTAGACTTGTATAAGGTGTTTGACTCTGTAAATTAGTTTTATTTATTTAAAGTTGTTAAAAAATACATACAAATTCTCCTTAGATTTTATAGATTTAATAACAAAATAGTAGAATAATATATTATCATTTGTTAAAATAAGTCCATGTTTAACTAGCTCCTTTAAAACATTAAAAGGTACAAAATGATTCCCATTGTCCTCTTTATTATTTGCTTTGACAATGGAACCATATGCAAATTGTATAAGATCAAATACAAAGATTAAGGTATTTTTCATAGATGGGAATTATTCTTCCAAAATTCAGCTTTTTGTGAATGACATATTGCTAACCAGTGGTGATATTGATTCTTCATTAGAACATATAACTAATTCAATAAACAGTTATAAAAGATCTCTTGTTTATGTTGCCATCATAATAAAACAAAATACATTATTTTATTATTATTTATTTAGCAGGAAAGTCCAACTTGGAACAAAGCCTATTTTCAGTGGAGGCCCAGGGAAAAATGTTCCTGATGCATGTCTTTGAAACATGGGAGGAAACCGGAGCACCTGGAGGAAACCCACATGAATGCAGGGGGGATATGCAGACTCTGCACAGAAGGCACTCCAACCGAGAATTGAACCAGAGAACCTGTTGCTGTGAGGTGACAATGCTATCACTGCACCACTGCACTGGCACATTACTCATTAATAAAAATGTAAATACACTTTTAAAAAGTTATAAGGATTTTAATTAGGAGAATTCCAAAATTAAATATCTGGGAATTATTATTGCATCTAGTTGGAATAAACTAATTTTGATAAATTATAAAAAATTAATTGATATATTGAATAAATTAATTAATGAATGGAATATTTTTTTAAATGGAAGACATGCTTACATTGATTAAAATGATACTTTTACCAAACAATGTATTTTATGTACATTCATTACTGATGCTTCCATCAAAAAAAGGTTTTAAAGAATTTAAGCTATATCTTACTTATATTTTTGTGGAATCCACAAAAAAAGAGTATCTTTTACTTGGCATGTAAACAGATGGGAAGAGGGTGGTATTGTTTTTCCAAATATTGATTTATATAATTAATCTGTTATTATTAAAGTAATCATTCAGTGGTTAGATTCTTCTTATAATTCAAATTGGAAACAATTGCATGAAATAATCTTAACTTCAAAAAGTGGACTTGAAATAGATTCTAATTTTAAATCTGGTTTTAATAAAATATATTGGGTTCATAAGAAATTTTGTATTAAAAGTTTATTTAGTTCTTTTCATTCTGTTAATTATATTCTGAGTAAGTTTAAGAGAGTTATGGAGTCTAATTATATTGTTAAAGAATTGTTAATTTTAATATTCCATATAGCATATACTAATGTTTTTTTTAAACATTTAATGTAAATAAAATGTTAGATCATAAGGAAAATGGTTTAACATTTTGGTATCAATTGCTAAATGGAAATAAAATGTATTTAGCTGACTACCTTTTGGCTAGATATAGTATAGGAAATAATTGAATAAGTATACAAACTTGTAAAGATTTTATTGACATTAAATTAAACGTTTTTTAAACATGACTAAAAATAACATTCCAAAAAGTATAGAAATGTTCTTTATTAGTGTAAGTGGTATGATTAATTATAAATCTTATTTATTTAGAATCTATAATGTTTTAACAATTGATTTTATAGTCTCTGACCAACTGTATTGGAATTATTCAACAAAAAATAATGATGACGTTTTCTCAGATAAAAATTAAAAAAAAATCTTTAAAATCTGTGGCAAAAACTACAGTTTATTAGAAAATGTATACTTGGAAATATTTCCACAATTTTTAACTCCTCACAAGGTTGCTTTATATTATAAAACAGAGAAAATTAATTGTTGGAGATGTGAGGAGATGTTGGATACAAATTGGGTTCATATGATTATAGAATGTAGAATGGTGACTTCCTTTTGGTTAGAGTTTATAAATTTTCCAAAAGCATTGTGGCCTTATAATTGCATTATTACAAATTATTTGATTTGTTTAATGCCCCAATCTCAAATTTTAAGACAAAAGTACCTCTCCTTTGGTCCATTCTGGCTATAGCCAGAAAAATTATTGCAAAGAATTAGAAGAGTAAAACTTTCCTCTCTTTTAATGAGTTTGTTGTTTTAGCTAAGATTGTATGTAACAAAGAATTGCAAATTGTTAAAATGAGAACGGTGAATGTTACACTATATTTATCTTGGCCAAAACTTAATGATCTATTAGAGAAACAGTAATGGTTATGTATTTATAACATCTTGTTATGCACATTGTATATAGTTATTTTATTGTTATGTTTTGTTAAATGTTCATTTTTTTTAGATTTTAACTTTGAAAAATTATAACAAGTTTTTGCAGTTTCTACTTTTCTACACAATAATGCAGGTGTTTCAGAAGTCTCAGTAGTTGAACCACTTCTGTTTAGTATCATTGTAAATTACACAAATGCCAAGTTTCCTGATGTCAAAGTAGTGCAGTCACTGATGATTCCCCTGTTATCTGTATTGCTAACTCCCTCAGTCAGTTGCAGGATTCCACATAAGTTAATCTTTAAAGCTTAGAACACTGACTTCAAGACTCATATCTTTTATCAAATGCCAGTGAAAATAACTATTCATAATTGGGTCTGATGACATCTCAATTTCTTCACAAAATAACTCACCATTTCAATATGTCTCCCATGCCAAATTCTTAAGTATATTCATAGATCATAAATTCTATGTAACTTCAAAAATTCACAAGACATTGGGTATGTTATACAATAAAAGCCCTATCTAACAGAAACAGCACAAGTAAATACAATTCAAACTCTGTTACTTCCTGCATTACTTTATGACTCCTCTATCCTTACTAATATTTCAAAAACTGTCCTACAAAAGCTAGAACAAACATGCAATAAAATTATAAAATATGCTACTAATGTCCCCAGCAAAATGTAGCATCGTAAAGCACTTCATAAAATTAATTGTCTAGAGATAAAACACTTTTAACATTTAAATAATTAAAAAACACACATAAAATTCTATATGCACTTAGCAGCTGTCCACCCATCTGTAATTTACTTCCAAAATATATGGCTCACAGAGACCTAAGATCACAGACCCAACAACTCCTAGACGTTGTGAAATCAAACAACCACCACTTTGGTTACTCTCCATTCTCTGTGCATGTAGCCAGACTGTAGAATTCCACTTTGGTTACTCTCTCTAGTCTGTGCATGTAGCCAAGTTGTGGAATTGATAACCATTTGAAATGTCAGGACCTGCTAGAGTGAGTTCCAAAACATGGAACTAAATGGACTTACATATACTAAGTTGAAGATAGCCATTTACTAGAATATTCCCTTTTCTCTGAGGTATGGCAATTTCAGAATTTGTATATATAACTTTGGGGGGTGGGTGCCCCTACATCATTGAGTACATGGGAGTTGCCTCCCTGCAAAAAAGAAGATTAAAGAAGAAGAGTGATGTAGGAGATTTGCTGTTCTGCATTTTCAATCCCCTTTTTTCAGCCCATTGGCACTCAGCATTTTGAGTACCAACATTTCAATAGGAAACCTATGGAATTCCATTCCCCAGTTCTTCGACATGATATTAAACATAAATACAATTCTGAGCACTTATCAGGTAATCTTAACAAATGAATCATATATATACTTAAATAATATGTCAATACTCTGGTTAAAATATGACATGTAAAATATATATAAAAAATATATATAGAACAATTAAAAAATGTGTATAAATATATATTCCTAATTTTTAAATATTAATTAAACAGTGTCTGTGCATTTATGTATATAAAAATTTTAATTTTAAGTTCCAGTTTTAATAGATTGTCATTGACAAAAACTGTTCTTCAGGTTCTTTCATAATCTGGTTAATAACCATAAATTTAAATGTGTGGCCTGGATAGACTATTGCTCTGGAATTACAGTTGTATAATTCATTAACATAATAGGTTTCATTTCTAATGGTAAATTTATCAGATGTTTCTTTTCAAGTTATGACCCTTTCTGTATGAAATAGTGGGTCCAAAGTTAAAGATGTTTGATAAATTTTATCTAAGGATAAAATTTTCACTATTCTGCCTATATTCAATGCTTCTATGCAGTAAGTGAATGTAAAGGCTATAGTAAAATCCTGGTTATGTTCTACTACATCATTCAAGCTTTGTTCCACTATAGATGTAGTGTTAAGATCTGGATGGTCAATACAGTTTGTACTAGTGTCACCCATAGGTGAGTTGTTTACTACTACAACAGTATTCAAAATGGGTTTATATATTCCCCTATTTCTTTTCTCAGTGACTTCTTGAAATATTTCATGCAGGAATGAATTAGGGTAGCCTCTGTTTATAAACATGTTATACAAGTATGCACATTCTTCCTCAAAGTCCTCATTTAAGGTAACCATCCTTGCCGCCCTAACTAGTTGTCCTTTGCATAGAAGCATTGAATATAGGCAGAATAGTGAAAAAATACTGGCGGTTTTTATCCTTAGATAAAAATTTATCAAACATCTTTAACTTTGGACCCACTATTTCATACAGAAAGGGTCATAACTTGAAAAAGTTATTGGAAACCAAACCCAAAATTAAAAAAGTTAGAAGAGGTACTAAGAAATGTGGGTGTTGTAGCTATTTCTCATACATAGAAACATCTGATAAATTTACCATTAGAAATGAAACATATTATGTTAATGAATTATACAACTGTAATTCCAGAGCAATAGTCTATCGATATATGAGCACAACTATGCCATTGCGAAAAACAAAGATGAAAATACACATTTAAATTACTTAGGTGATTTTATATATATAAATGCACAGACACTGTTTAATTATATTTAAAATTAGGAATATATATTTATACACATATTATATCAATTGTTGTGATTATATTTAGGTATTATGTGTGTAGTTAATTTAATTTTAATATGTTTTATATATGAGTTCACACTGTTGGAACGAAAAAACTGTGTTTTAGTGTTTAACGGACTTTTGTTTTCACACATGCTATTTTTATTTTATATTCACTCTCATACTTTCGAATTGGATATACTATTTCCAGCACCTTCAGCACCTCTCCGTTCTTGTGGTTTGTCAACCTTAGTGCTCAGTGTTTTATCTTGTTTCCTAGTTTCTTTAGTTGTTCGCCAGATAAATACAATTCTGTGCAATCTAAAATCTTACCTAACTTTTACTTGGACCAATTCTTGTACCTGAATTTCGTCTCCTTCCATCATAGTCGCTCCCTCTCTTCCTCTCTCTCCTTTAACCACTATACTACCTGAAGTCTTAACTTTATATTTAACTGTTTACATATACTGTTGTTGTATTTATTTATAAACTTCATCACTGATGTTTTCTATTTTATGTACATATGCATTTTTTCAATTGTTTTGTATATATTTTTAAGAATATCCATGTACAGTTGATTTGTTAACTCTGTTGTATAACTGTTGGAGCATTCCACCTTGGGGCCTTGAAAATGGGCTTTTAGTTCAGTCAAATTATTTCATTAATTCATTAAAAAGATATCCATCTACAGCTTTGGAAGCCAAGCAAAATCAGGTCCCTACTTTTCACATTCAGAGCAAAACTGAACTGCAAGAATCACAACTTTTCCAGCCCTGGACAAAAAACATGGGAATCCATTCCTGCACATGAAATTGATTTATAACACCCTTTCCGGTCTCAACTCAAAAAATACCTGTATGAAAAAGCAAAGTGCCACTGTCAACCCTCTGATCATATAACATAACTAACCTCCCCCAATGAAATATATATATCCTAACAACTATAACCAGCATTTCTCCACATTTATTTTTCCCACAGAGATCTGCCTTATTTGTTTATACAGTGCCTGTCCCTTCCAGGGATACACCCTGTTTTGTGAAGATAATTGCAGCTGTAAAGCTGTGCAATGGACTTATGCATGTAAGTTACAGATTATATGGAAGCAAAATAGTCACTACATAAAACTAACTGTAGTGATGTGTTCAGTGGACAAACTGAAGATGGAATGTGGAAAGTTTTGAAAGAGAAATTGTTTGAGTGCAAAAAATAAAAAAGTTTAACATCAGGATCTAGGCATACAATGTCAGGGGGGTACATTTTCATAAGAACAAGATACTGATTAATGTGCGAGATAAAAAATATAAGAAATGAAAGAGAGATCAAACTACAACTTTGAAAATTGAAATAAACAAGCTGGACAAACAAATTAAGCATAATGTGAAACAAGATCAAGAAAAACTGAAGAAAATGTATATAAAGATATAGAGCATAATAGGAAACCTTTTTAGAGATACATAAGATGTGGAAGGAGTAAAGACATACAAATTGATAAACTGTGTGCAGATTCTAAAATTTATTCTCAGACAGAACAGATTATAGATAAATTTACAAAATCTTATGCAAAACAGTTTGACTTCACAAAGAGGGTGATATTTTGTCCTACTGATATCCAGGTAATCTCAGATACTAAAATCAAATTAGACTATATTGAAAAAGAACTGTGCAAACTGTATTCAAGCAAAGCACAGGGAGGAGACGGAATTAGCAATAATGATCTGAGAACACTTCAACAAGAACTTAGTACCATTATATCTATTATTTGATAGGTCATATAAATATGGGGAGATTTCTCAAGATTGGAGATGTGAGCTTATTAAACCTGTCTTTAAGGGAAAGGGGAGTAGGACAAACTCAGAGTTATATAGACCCTTAAGTCTACTTTCATGTTGTAGAAAAATAATGGAGAAGGTAATATTGGATAAGTTATTATCAGAATTGGATAAGCTGCAACTTTAAACCATATATCAGCATGCATATGTTGAAAATAGATCTATTACCACCTGTAACATGATGTCTGATAACAATATAATGACAGGTATGAATGAAAAATTATGGTGTGATATAATTAATATAGATTTAACTTCAGCATTTGACAGGGTCATACACAAAACATTGATCAATAAATTAGAACAACTAGATGTCAGTGTACACTTGATAAGATAAATAGCTGCATGGCTTACAGATAGGACATGGCAGGTATCATACAGCAATAGGACAGGTGAAATTCAAGGTTACAGTCAAGGTATTCTACTGGGCTCTGTCCTAGGCCCTTGTTTGTTTAGGTTATATCTTTAAGATATTAGTTGTTCATCTTAGATGTTCTGCAATCTATATACAGATGACCTGAAATTGGGCAAACATTACATGAGTTACAGATAAGGCGTGTCTGCAAAATAACTTGACTAAATTGAACAGTAGGGCACAGAAGAATAATATGCTAATACATACATCAAAAACAAAGCATATGAGATTTGGGAGACATAAATTGAAAAGTGAATATTTAATACAGCTCACAGTGATTGAAACTGTAGATTCATTTAAGGACCTTGGTATATGGGTAGATCCAGCTTTGAGTTTTTTTCTAATCATATCAACCAACTGGTTAATGATAGTTATAGAACTATAGGTTGTATAAAAATATTTATAAAGTCTAAGAAATCAAAAATGATGAAATCATTGTTTATTTACATTAGACTCAAACTTGAGTATGTAATAACAATATGGAAACCTTATAAAAAACAAGCATGAGTAAACTGGAAAGAGTACAGAGGAAATATACCAAGGGCATACATGGATGTGCAAATTTAAGTTATTATGAAAGACTAAGACAGGTGAACTTGTACAGGGTCTCTTATAGATATCTAAGAGGAGATCTTATTCAGGTATATAGGGCATTTAGGGACAACTACCTCTGGGAATGTTTGGGGTTATCAAAAAGTACCAGAGAATTATCAGGCAACCTCTGCAGAAGATTCTGTAGGAATGAGAAGTGTGCTATTTGGTTCTCTGAGAGAGCAGCTAATGCATGGAACATACTACCAAATTACATTAAAGCAAGTACTACTTTAGATACTTTTAAGAAAAGCCTGGACACTTATTATGGGAACAAGTGTTTTGGTATATTGGCAGGCTAGAAGGGCATTAATTTCAATGATTGAACTATTTGTATATACCTATGTAAATATTATGCCAGACTCCTCAATGCTGCTTTGGGGCTTTATGCTGAATTCTCTAAATGTATTTTACCTCATTAGTTTTGCACTACAATGCTATCTTACTATGCACGATAATCTTCTAATATATTTTTATTACATTTTACCATGTGAGCATGTTTGTACCTGGGCAAAGACTATAAATGGTCAATATCAATCAGTGTTCTTCCCCGATTAATAAATAAATAAATACAATAAAATAAATGATGGTGAGTATTCTCTGACGTTTCTGTAACTCTCTACATGATGGTTTTTTTTTTTGGATCATGATGCTATATTTTCACTGTGTTCCTTCAAGACATAACTTTTTCTGAGACTGACAATATAATTGGACAATTTTGACTAGCTTGTCTCACTCACCTAACTCCTTAAAAGGAGATTGCTGCAAATACTCAAGTTTGCAGAATCAGTGGGAATAATTCACTCTCTCTTCAAAATGTTCCAAGGCTTATGGAAGAAAAATTCTAAGCCATCCTGATTTTCAGCCTCCAGCTTGTAAGTCTGCTATTATATAAGACTAATAGAGAAACACCTTTACTGTAATTTAAAATCATATCCTGCAGTATTGAGTTCCTACACTTTCTGAGGTACCTAGTGCAGCTTCTATTCCAGAAGATACTTACCCTTTAAAAGCATTTTTACAGGGGGTTTCTCCCCATGTACCCCTCCTTGCTGTGGGGATGCTGTGCCTTCTAAATGTCTGCTAATTATATATACGTATGAAATCCAAGATTGCTTTAGTGTGATGAAAGGGGAATTTTCTCATATACCACACAATGGGTTTTAGTTTTCAGTTTAAACAAATTGCAGTTTGATTTGATGTTTATGTATTTCTTTACTTTTTTTTCTTTCTTTTACATTTGTTGACCAGGATAGTTTGACTGAACTGAATTGCCCTTTTTCAGCAGTGCCCCATGGAGAAAAGCTCCACAAACATTACAATAAAAGTTAAACATAAACAGTTAACAAAAAGCACTTAAAAGAACATTTTTACAATAAAAGTAAATGAAAGTAAATAAGGGAGCAGTATAACAATGTTAGTACAATTTTATCAGTATAGCAAGAGGAAAAAGAGTCATATTATCGTTTGCTGTTACTGTACATCAAGTCTGAGGGAGAGAGGTGAGAGATGCATGTATTTATTAGTAGTGTAAGGAGGTTACCAATCATGGTAAAGATGACAGGTACAAGAGACGTAACGAAGGCTAGGAAGAGCTAATAGGAAAAAATAAGTAGAGGTCAGTGAAGCAAAACAACACATGGGGCTGGTAGAGCATTGTCTTAGGGATAGTAAGGAAGATTATGGGGGTGATTACAGTGGCAGGACCAGTGACTTTTTAAGTATTCATTGGTAGCTGCTTTGAATTGTTTAAGTTGATTGAGGGACATGATTTCTAATGGCAGCTGTTCCAAGAAATGGTACAATGGTAGATATAGAGGTTGCATCCCATTTTGGTCTTGGATTTATAGATTTGTAGAAGGTCTTGGTTTGAGCTACACAGAGATCTAGTGGGGGAATATTGAGAGATAAGAGGAGATAAGCTGGGGCAGTAGGAAGGCTGGTATAGAATGTAATGAATAATCTGGAGCTGAGAGAAGGAGCTGGAGAGGCAATTCTAGCCAGTTTAGGTGTTTTAGTAAGAGACAGTGATGGGATTTATATATTTGGTGTGCTGCAAATCTGGCTACTTTGTTGTAGGTTCATTCTAATTTAGTACGGAGAGGAGTTGCGATTTGTGAGGATTTAGGAAGTAGGCATGAGAGAGGGATACTTTTGCTTTGTTAATGATAAATGCTTTATTTCTGTATAGTTGGCCCAGTTTTAGATGAGTCTTCTGGATACAGTTATTAACATGTAAATCAAACTTAAGTTGATCGTCTATAATGACATCTAAGAGTTTTGTGCTAGATTCAACTTTGATAGGAGTGTTATTGAGAGACAGTACAGAGAAAATAGGTTTAAGGTGGTTAACATTTTTAGATAAGAAGAGTAGGAGGTTTTTTTTGGTTCAGAATAAGCAGGTTATTAGAGAGCCAGGCTTTAAATGAGTTAAAGGATGCCTGAGTGGTAGAGATGAGTTTAGAGGGGGTGTCAGCAATGGTGATGACTGTAGAGTCATCTGCATACTGTACCAGGGATGACTGGGGGCAAGAAGTATAGAGTAGATTAATAAAGATATTGTAAAGTAATGGGCCAAGAATAGAATCTTGGGGAGGCACCCATTTTAACAGGGAGAGAAGGGGAGAAAACTGAAAGCCATCTCGCTGATTGCAGTCGATCAGTGAGAAAGCTGGAAAACCAAGCAACAGTAGCAGTGGAGACGTTAAGGTTAGTTAGTTTAGTCAATAGAAGTGAGTGAGACACAGTGTCAAAGGCTTTTGAAAAGTCTAAGAAAAGGCAAGAGATGAGTTTGTTATCATCCCTGGCCAGGGAAATAGTGTTAAGGAAGGATATGAGGGCAGTAGTAGTTCATAGTTTAGGGCGAAAGCTGTGTTGTGTGGGTGTGAGCAGGTTTTCCTGTAGTAGGCATTGCATGACTTGCTTATGTATGCATTTTTTCAATACCTTTGAGAGTGGGGATAGGATAGCAATGGGCCTAAAGTCAATGACTTCTTTGAAGACTTTTGAGTGACCGCCCATGCAGCACACTTCTGTCTGAAAGCCATTGCCAAGATATACTTGGATAGCTCCTGAAAATCTGCTTGAAGATCAAAAAGCCAAGATTTTGAAGAGCCCAAATTATAGGAAGTGTTTTTAGTTGTCTTCCTGATGTGAATCACTTAAATGTTTGGAATGAAAAATGCAATCTTAAGGGAAAACAGTAGGATGAATTAATTACAGTTATTCCTTCCTTTCACAGGAATTCTTCTTCCAGAAAATATCCAAGTCCAACAGCATCCATCTTCTAAGCATAATAAATCTAAACTTGTAAAGACACTTCATTTAAAATTGGAGTGAAAACTAGTCTTGTTTGTTTTTCTTTCTTGATGTTTTCACATTTAGTTTTTATGTCAGTTAATAGACTTTGCTTATAGATCACATTTAATTTTTATGTCAGTTAATACACTTTACTTATCGATCAAATATTAATAATAAATATTAAATATCCTAAGGACAATCCTTGGGATATTTAGTAGACAGGCTAGATAAGGTGCTTTAACTAAATCTAATAGTATGTTTTTTGCATAATCATTATTTTAATTTAAAAATAAGGACAATGTTTTACATGTCAAACTGTAGGTTCATAGGTAAGTACTGGGTAATTGATCTGATGACCATTTCAAGCCTAGCCAGAGACCCCTATTCAAAAGTTCCATTCAGCCACAAGCAGGGCAAAACAAGAAAGACAAAATTTGTTCCTGAGGTGAGGGATACACTGAGATATGAATCTTTACGCCAGCATGTCTTATCTGCTTATAAATATTTACTACATTTAACTGGGTATCTGAGGTACCATTTGTTCTAAGAAGGACTGCGAGGACAAAGATAGTTGGACCTTTCAAGGCTCAAAGGGCTAGATACAAGTAGATTATATAAGAGACTGAGCACAGATACAGGACTGCCACTCTGCATTGTAACTAAATTTTTTCAGGTCACTAATGTTTTTAGTTATAAATCACTGAGGTCTCTCAAGCTGAGGGATACATTTAGACAAATACATGGAAAAATAAGCATTATATTAAATAACGGGTCTAATGAGATTTGAGTAAAAGGGATTTCAGACTTCCTTGGATATAGTAGAAATGCCTTTGGAAATTAGATGAGCCAGATAGAAGACTATGGGACATGTTGGTGAAACAACAAAGAATTATCAAAAATAATATTCTTTTTTAAGAGCTTGGAACTTTAGATATTTTGGACGCTAATATGAGTTAATTCTACATTAGTAACCTTGAAAGATTACATTTATTTTTCTGTTGTTTGTTGTCTCATAGTCGCTGGATATGTTCCTTGTTAGATGGACCTTGGTTATAGTAAATACTAATGCATCACAGATGTTTTGACTTCAGACAGACTGTGGGTGTCTTTAAATATTTCATGCCTTAACTGTAATCTTCCTTATTATAAACTTTTATTTGAGGTAATGATTAGAATACTTTAGATCGCACAGTTTTCATGACTTGTTACTCATTTGGTCCTATGTCAAGTCCTACTGTTTTCTGTATATTCATAAGTTCATAAGTTTGACTACAGTGGTGAGGCCTCATGGCAAGGACCACTGATTCCTCAAGAAATGGTACAAATGCTTTGTCACCAACCCAAGTGTTTAAATTGGATTTAAAAGTCTCCAGATTTTTGGAACTCCTTATCCAGATTGGAATTTTATTCCATAGTATGAATTCCCAGTACTAGATCTTCCAATTTTAGACAAAAATTTTATATTTTAGTGTTTTAAACGTTTTTGGACAGTTAAAGACTTCTATGTTGTACATTAGCTATAAAACAGGGTCTCACACTGTAGTAAAAGCACCAATTAAATATGTTATATGCCAGTATCAATTTCCCCTGAATGTGCCTGTAGCAGAAAGAAAACAGCTTTAAATAATTATATCTAGCCCCATAATCTAAGTGACTTTAAGTGAATTAATGATAGAATTCAGTTAATATATTTCCTCTGGAGATTTTTAAAAAAAATTCAACTGAGTTTTAGTGCAAACGTAGAATATGACTGGTATAAGTCACACCATAACCAAATATTTCTTGTCTCTAGGCAAAAATGTTTCTTAATACATAACCCAAATATTTAATTGCTTTTGAACTGATAGCCCTGACATGATGATTAAATGCAAATGCAATAGTAATGCCAAAATCTTTATATTATTTGGCTTCTTCTAGTAATAAGTCAGCCAAATAGAAGTTTTTTTAAATTTAATTGAGATATACATACTTTTTCATGTATTCAAGCTAAATTTCAGTCGAGTATTTTGTGTCCACTTAAAATAATACACAAATAAGCATTAGGATTATTGGAGTTAGGTCTAGTTTGTATTTTAAAACCAGTTTTGCAATTGTCATCATATTTTTGGACCCAAATTTTGGTGTTCCATGGAATACTAGAAAAACAAGATTAAACAGCAATTGAGCCAAAAATGGATCCCTGGGGAACAACAGATTTTTCATGCAAAAAATATGAATGAACATTATGTATCTTAACACAATGCTGTCTGTCAATTAACTAATTCATAATCCGTCTAACAATATAAAAATTAATGCTGTATTCAAGGAAGTATTTGTGAATGGAATGGCAGACAATCAAAGGCTTTGGCAAGGTCCAAAATATTATGCCTAGAGACAAGCCTGTATCCAAGGCCATTGTTATTTGATCATAAAAGCATATTAAGTTGCTCTTAGTAGAGCTTTGCTTTATAAAACTGTGTTGGTCAACATCTGTAAATGCTAATCTCAAGCCTGAGTTATGTATTAATTCTAGCAGATGTCACAAAAGGAGATAGTGCCAGCCCAGCTATCTGGAATTTTATAAATAATTATATGTCATTTGTCAATATCAATATCAATATCAACAATATTCATATGGTTGTGTTACAAATGTATTAGAACTGCATGCCATATAAGATGGTTTGTACAGATGTGTGTGATGAAGAGGTGCTTTACAAATTGCTGTTTAAAGATGTAACCACAGCATGCCCTAATGGATTAGAACAGTAATGTACCTGCACTATTGTAACTGTTTAGATGTATATATTTTAATAATAGAAACTGGAACACAAGAGGTTAACTTCAGAAAAATAACTGAAATTAAATTACCTTATGGCCAAGTAATAAAAGGGATGTTATCTTTCAGTTTCACTGCAGTAACAGACACAATGTGTAGAGTCTTGGAGGTGTTTTATTGTTTTATGACTGTCTGGATCTGCTTAGATCTAAGAAAATCCTTTGTTTATGTATTTTCACAGGTAGATGCTAAATACTACCAGCTGCAGCAGTGGGGAGTTTCACCTGAGATAGAGTCAGATGTCAAGAAATTATGTCATTTTGCAAGCTATTGCAGCAGTAATATTTGAAATATTAATTTGGGAAGTCTCTTAGTGACAGTGAGAGACTGTATTCTGCATTTTGTCTTTGACCTGACAACATCAAGCTCTACTCACCACATCTGCCTTGCTTGCTCTTAAGTTATTAGGGGGAATAATTCTCTTTGATACAGTCAGGGATATAGCAAAGCTTGGCTTAGATGTTTTTCTTTATTTATTTGAGACTGTCCTGCAATGTTGTTTTAAATATTTCCTGTGATTTTGAACTCTGATGTAACTGCAAGTATATATTATTTTATTTTTCTTTTATTATTTATTATTAAATATATTTAACCTTTTATTGTGGCTGATCTGTGCAGAGACATATTTATATTTTGAGAGTACTTGTGTATTTATTTGGTGACACTGTGTAGGCCACTCTTAATAGCCTTGCTCTTGGTCAAACTATCATTTGTATTGATAGTAATATTACACAGTAAGATTGGACACCTTTTGTTAAGGGCCTTAAAAATAGCTGATAAGAGGTGGCTGGTGGCAGTAATAACTACCTGATAGTCTGGGCAGAAGAGGGCATAGCTAGTAAACCTGTGCCAGCCTTTCCCATGTGTGTGTGTGTGTGTGTGTGTGTGTGTGTGTGTGTGTGTGTGTGTGTGTGTGTGTGTGTGTGTAAAACAAATCTCCAGGAGTGTGAGTGTGTCTGTGTCAGCTACTTGGGCAGGGACAAGAAGCACTGGTTGGACAGAGAGAGTGTTGGAGGTTTGGCTTGGACACTCAGCTGAGAGCTCAACTCTATATCTGTGCCAGTGGGGAGTCTTATTGGATATCTTGGGAGAGACAAAGAAACCAGCCCAGGATTGACTGTGGTCTCTGTGTGCTGTTAAGGGAAATTGCACTTGATGCAGAAAGCTGCATCTAGAAATACTGTGTGTGTACCTGTCATCCTCCCAATGTATGCCCCACACTGGCACTAGTGGTGAGTACTGAGGCTGCTTGACTTCTGTTGCCAGTGGTGGGGCATCACAGTAGCCATCTTTGAAAGCACTTAAAGTAGAGATGTCAAACTTATGGGCCTATAATTGCTAATGATATCTTTCCTGTCCTTTGTATGTACAAGTATAATGCAAAATAGCTTCCAATTATAAAGTGCACTGCCATTTTCCAGCAATTTATTAAAATAAATAGTAAAATAAATATAAGAACCTGTGTTGGCTCTAGTAAAGAAGTGCTGCATATTTTATCTGGATCCATAGATGAAATTTTCTTAAATTTGGAGGAGTTATTTTTAATAATGGAATCTGAAAAAGATGACAAGAACCTGAGACAGTTATCTGATCTTTACAAGGACTTGAAGAACTAAGATCCTGACTTACAGCAGAATAATTATTAAACACCTACCATATAGTATGAGCACCGGTTAATATTACATCATTATTTGAAATAACTTCAATAGAAGATACCCTTGCATACAATGAGTTGATATAATTGTAAAATGCATTTTTATTTGTGGATTTACTAGTTAATTTATTTTCATAGTTAATTTTGTCTGATTTTATTTCTTCTTTTAATTTTTTACAAGTTGAGTTAAATATTTTCTTACTTAACATTTGTAGGAAACCTTGTTAGGGTTTTGCAATGTTTTTCTTTCTATATAACCTTATGATGGACTTATTGTACGATGCAGGAAATGAATTGTTAACATCTTCCAAACAAATTTTTCATTATAACAACCACTCAGTAGTTTTTCCAAAGTAGAGTACCCATATTGATACTCCAAGAGCTGTAATAGATAAGACCAGTCTATGTTAGAAATTTGAGTAAAATGTTTCATATAATATATTTAGTTCCATCAAAACATTATTATATTATGATCAGAACACCCCATTGGGGACATGTCACTCTTAAATACTATATTTTATTTAGAATATTTGTCACAATTAGATCTAACATATTATTACCTCTCACATTACTGGTAACCAATTATTATAGTCCTTAAAAATAAATAATGTTAACATATTCTTTCTCAAATTATGAGTTAGTTGATATGGATTTCCAGTTTATCCCAGGGCAAAGTCACCAAAAGTAAAATATTTTCTTATTCTCAAAACAGTTTGCTGAATTTATCAAGTAATCCCTCATTTATATAAAGAATATTTTACAATTTCCAAATTTGTTTCCTCGCCTAAATTTCCTCTAACCACTTTTTCAGTCTTACACATCTTTGAAAACACACACGCACACACACACACACACACACACACACACACACACACACACACACACACACACACATTTTTTTTTGCTTCCTCATGGAGGGAAAAACAGTGTGTTTCTTTTGGCTCTAGTCCACCATTGTGAGATATCTTCAATCACTCAAAGATTAATCCTTAAACTTTTCTCTAATGGATTGTCACATACCCTCCTAGCTTTTAACAGTGTTATCATTCAGTCTCTTCAGGGCTCTTCCAAAATGCACTAGATATCTTTATTTCCCACACTTCCTTCCAACTTCCTCTAAGTTAGAGATCCTACTAAGCATGGTAAATCTAAACAGTCACAAGACGGTCACAATCAGGAGTATACATGCAGGTAACAATGCTAAAACACTGAAAATATCCTCTAGCAAGTCTCCTCAAAAATCCCTAATGAAACCATACAATCTGAAAATCCAGACAGTAATATACATTATGTACAAACTTATAACCACACTAACTAGATATATTAAGCCACAGCTAGAGAAGCAGTCCTTTAGTTGATTCTAACATTTTCTCCAAATAAAATATCATGCCATAGAACTCTGTCAGACAACTTAAGTAATCATTTACTAATTAACCAAAGCAACAGCCCCAAAACACACCATTACAGCCTGGAACAAAAACTTACTGCTTTTTATAAGATTTTTTATAAGATACTTTTATTAATATACTACATATTCTTAACTGGCAGTCACTAAAGATACTCCCCATAAATGATGCTGTCTCTTAGTTCAGTAAAACCCTTCTATATGTTTAAACACATAGAAGAAAACATGTCAAAGCAAACCCTGCCCCTTGGCTAGCCTTTGCAACAAAACAAGTTGCCAAACAAAGAGACAAAGCATGGATTACCTAGACAAAAAAATTACAACAGATCCCACTATACTTAAATTACAACAGATCCTACTTTACTAGCATGTAGACAGCTATGAAACCTAACAAAACAATTTATCACCAAAGATAAGAAACCCCATTGCTCAGGCATTTAAAACATACACACTAATAGTCCAAAATTGTTCTGAGCTGCAATCAATATACCGTTAAATTCAGGACAAGCTACACAGCCAACTTCAAACACACAGAAACAAAATGATACCTTAGTTAATCAACTCAATAAATGTGGCCATTAACTATCCAGGGGACTAATTCTTGATGTCAGCATTTCTCCTTTCCACAAGTCCTCACAGATCCCATTAACAAATACCTCAAAAATTAAATACTACTATAACTGTCCCCTGATAATCTTCCTGGCTATCTTAAAATAGCAGCTGAAGCTGTTGGATATATAGTTTCATAGGTTCATTGGAAAGTACTAGATTAGCTGCTCTTGTGGGCCATTTTAAGTCTTGCCATTATCCCCTTTTGGTGCTTGAATTAACCTATCACATTTGGGGTTAGATTGGCCTTACCCATCCCATGGTCAAAGATTATATATTACCCCTAGTGAGAATAACTGGGATCATACCATATACAATCTGAGGAGACCAATGCATGGGTTAAAGCATTTAGAAGCTGCATCTGTCCATTAGTACTACAGAGGGCAGTCCTATGATACATTTTCTGTTTCACATCTATAGATAGAAGTTCTGCTTGAATATGGACAGAGTTGAGCTTTGTTTTATATGGGTTGGGAGTGTGTTCCAGATCAAGGGGTGTCCTCTTCGAGATAAACCTGTCCCTCCAAATCATTCTGTTAATGCTGCAGACAAAGTTTAGATCCTTAGATTGAGTAATTCTGATAGTTCACTTCTGGCAAATTGATCCATATCTGGAAAAAAGTCCTGTTGCTATGGAACAAAATCATTCATTATTCCACTGCACAAGGATGGATTCAATACAAAATGTTCATGCTATAGGCCGATTATCATTTATCTCCCCTATCAAAAATGTATTCATATGCAAATTTTCAATGATCTAATAGATAACCAGCTTCTGAATTCAACACAATATGAGTTCTGTCCTCATCACAGCACAACCATTGCTTTGTTGAATGTTGTCAATGCTGTCAACACTCATAGAAATGCCAGGAGACTAGTCTCCACAATATTCCTAAACCCATTGAAAGCTTCTGATACTGTCTGCTACCAGAAACTCTTACATAAATTCTCATCTGTAGGACTCATCTTCACTACAGTGGTTCCATAGCTTCCTCTCAAACAGAACACATGGAAATGGAAAAATAATTTCTCCACCTGGTTGACAGCAACTATTATTGTCCCTCAAGGATCTCTACTCATCAATGATCCCTTCACTGCTACAAATCAAATGCTACCCTTGTTCAATATGCTGATGGCTTGACCCTAATCTGCACAGGTAAATCTCTCTCTAAACTCAAAGACCTTACATAACTATCTTTCTTGTTGATGGAAATATGGCTAAGTAATTCACAACTAATACTAACCACTCTCCCACAAATTAAATTACTGCACTTTACCTCCAAACACATCTCTTCTGCCACAAATTAAATTACTGCACTTTACCCCTAAGCACATCTCTATCAAAGCAACACTATTGTTTCTGCCAACAAAACCATGACAAAACAAGCTAACCACACAAAATTACTGGGTGTAACCATAGATGACAAATTAAAATTTGGCCATCATGTGAAAACTCATTCCTCACTGACATAGCTGGAAGATGTATAGTCTCTAGTTTCTTAGTACCATCTATCCTCTATGCTGCCTCAGTCTTCAGCAGCCTTTTTGTCTCAAAACTGTCAAAACCTGAGCAGTGTTATAATAAAATATCCAGAGTTGTAGTAAACTATAACAGAAAACACCATTGCCTAAGCCTCAGAGAATTAAACTGATTAGAACTACCACATCACCTAGCCCTTTCTCAGCTAACTACAATTTGCAGGCTTAATCCAGAAAAGTGCCAAGCCACAACAGTACTCCCCTAATAGAACTGTATACTCTAGAGAAAAATCCCTAATCACTATAACCAAATCAATACTGCAGGCGAATATATTCAAATAATGTAGCTTAACTACGAAACCACATTCCATTCCCACTGAAATTCATTCAGAATGCAAAATCATTTTAAACACAACTAAAAATTCCCCTATGAAATCCAGGACTAGTGCTAGCATTTTGGGGGTCCCCCAGTAAGTTTCAAGTTGGGGGCCCTTCTCAGGAGACTATAGTGTGACCATGTTGCAGACATGCCTCATCCCTGTCAAGCTCATCCAGCACCATTTAACCATCAATGTGTAGTGCTACTTCATTCAAACCATTAAAAAGACGTGGATGTGCCAAGGTACATACACTGACTGGCATTTAGTACCAATGTTACAGTTTGACAATCCCCTGTACCACAGCAAGGAATCACTCAGAGATACACGCACACACTGACTGGAATTTAGTAGCAATGTTGTTACTTTACAATAAGGCTCTGTTCCGCATCAAGGTAGCCAGTCCCACAGATGTACACAAAGACACCCACACTGACTCCACAAACAAGACATACACAAACAAGACAAAGACAGCACTACAGCAAGACTGAATAGAGACACCCACCCAGTGTCCCTCACACAAGACAGACACACACACACACAACAGACAGCTATGCAGATTCTCACACAAAGGATATAGACACCC